>NW_006921780.1:6136814-6184219 GCF_000298275.1 Orycteropus afer afer
TTGTTTCTCCAGAGAATGCAGCCCAAAGACAGTCTGGAAGCTACACTGAAACCTGCTCAGCATCACTGCAAAAAGGACATGGGGTGGCATTCTCTAACTTTACAAAGGGAACAGAGAAAGATCAACAGCAACAATCCATAGCTGATTCCTATGAGGTGAAAGTCAGACGTGCCACCAACATCCAACCTGTTTGCCAATTCTGACACCAGCTATCTCTCCCACAGCACTTACCACTTCTCTGCTGGGTTTGATAATTCATCATAATGGCCACACAGAACTCACAGATTATATGATTATGTGGTTTATTAGGGAAGCAATACGTTACAATTCAGGTTCAGGAACATTCAGGATATAATTCTTCAATCAGGGCAGACTCCCCTCGACCTGACCTTCAGGCACGCCTCTCTTTGGCCTGGGGCCTCTTGGCCTGGCCTCTGCCCTGCTCAAGCATTACAAAGCTCTTTAAGCTCTGCTGATAGATGCACCTAGGTGCACCTGACTCTGCCAGCAAGGCTTCTGCCCAAAGGGACTCAGCTTTCTCGCTCCATGGACCAGCAAGTCTGCAGCTCCGCCTCATGCTAATCTCTTGGTTCTGCTGCCATTCTTTCTGCTGTCATCTTAGCCCAGGAATCTTGGGTCCAAGGATGTGTCATACTCCTGGCTTTTCCTTCTTGATAGTAGTGAGATTCCGCGCCCCCCCCCACCTTCTGTCTCTAGGAGGGCTCATTTTGATATCTAGATTAAGCCTAGTGGAATGACAAAACTAACCAATCACCACCTTATTTCTACAGTCCCACTCCAACAAGGGTGCCATGCACCTTATTTACATTACTAACAAGCTATCTGATCCCCTTGGTAGGCCACAAGCACTCACATTCGCACAGTTCCACCCAGTCATCTGGTGGGAGTCACAAAGACCATAGCTAAAAGAGCCATACCAAATAATTCAGTGTGCCATAATCACAGCAACACAGAAGCCTCCACTGAGACAGGGGAGGCTGCACAGGAGGTGCACTGGCCAGGAATCAAACCTGGGTCTCCTGCATGGAGGGCAAGGATTCTACCACTGAACCACCAACGCCTAGTATTATAGTCTCTCAATAAATGCTGCTGGTATTTGGGAAAGAAGGTATTTGCCTGGGTGGTGCAAGTGGGTTACTCTTGACTAACTGAAAGTTTGATAGTGATCTGCTAGTGATCTGTTTCTATAAAGATTATAACCAAGAAAATTCTATGGAACAGTTCTACTCTGTAACAGGTGGGGTTGCCATGAGTCACAATGATGGGCTTGGTTTGAGTTTTTTATTTATGTAGTGGGGGATTGTTGGTAGATGAACATTGGAAGGAGATGGGACCTGGAGCTGAATTGAGGTCTAGATTAAGACTAGACTGTTTTCAGTCCATATGACTAATTAAATGCTTCCAAGACTCTGATTAAATGATCTTTATTTGATGTTTTGATGTGCACAGCAGTACAAGTAGGTGCCCAACCCAGCAAGTCAGCCCTTTCATCACCTTTAGTTAAGGTTGCCAGGGAATGTCATGGGGGGTGGGGTGGGGCGATCAGTAAACCACTGTCTAGCTAACCCTCTTTCTCCAACCATTCTCTATAGGCTCCAGTGTAGTTGCGAGCCCTGTGGAGACAAAGAGGGGTGAGGGAAGGACAGGCCCTAGAGGGAGGCCCCAGTCACTCCCCAGCTAGCCAACTACACCTTCTCCGTACCCTATGTATCCAAGGCCGCGGGCCAACTGCATAGCCTGGAAGCCCCGCTTGCCCATCTGACAGAAGAAAACAAGGTTCTCATCTTCCAGCTTTGGCTTCTGAGCGGAGTACAAAGCCTGGAAAGCAGCTGGCTCCATCTGCAGGGCACTTTCCAACTCTGACACTGGGAGGAGGAGTCAAGAAGAGAATGGACAGCAGGCAGGAAGGGCTGGGCCCTGGGGTCACACACAAAAACCGGCCAACACAAAGCAGTCACCCAATTTAAAGGAAAAGATAACAGGTACCAGGCGTGCAGGCACTACTCAGCCAAACGACCTTTGAAAATGAGCCACTTCCTGATTCGGGAGGAGGAGCAGGTTCAGGCACACAGCCTGATCAGTAAGTAAGTCAACTGATCTGTCTCTCTCCTCAAGGACTGTGATCCCCTCAAACTGGATGGGTCAGTTTCGCTGCCAAGATTTGCCTCCAATCAGCCCTTCTGTGGGAAGCTTAGGAGTGGCTTAAGGGAACTCAGGACCCCTGTAACCAGTGCCTTCCCCACGGCACTGTACGTGAGGTCCCATTAGCTAAGACCTTCCTTGACTCTTTCTATTCCACTACAAGGGCGTCCCCTCTCAAGCCCATACCCGGGATGTTAAGCGCCCCTGGGATGGTCCCAGCTGCAGCCTCCTCCCGCGATCGCACGTCGATGAGGCGGGCCCGGCCAGAGGATAGGAGCGAACGAAGTTCAGGGAGCAAGACCGTGGGCGCTGAGGAGGGGAGCACGAGAACCTTGAGGGGAGTGGGTCAAGGCACAGTACTGTGAAGCCCCTCCACCGGTAGCGCCTCGTCCCGATGGGAAAGGGGCGCGTGCGGACCTCTCAGCAACACCCCTGCATATACACCTCCACCCAGGGGGCTCCATGCGCTCCCCAAGCTACCAGTAGGACTTCCCCGCAGATACCTGCAGCCATGGCACAGTAATTGCGAAATCCCAGGAATGCGGCACCAACCCGCCCCGTCGGCTCCCGCAGCATCTCCCCGCCCCTCCCGGCATGAAGACCGGAACCGGAAGCGAAAGCACCGCCTCCCGCACCGCCCCTGCAGCACCTGTTCGTGGTACTGCTCACTTAGCTCGTCAGAGAAATCCTTGCGATGGCCCAGCATGGGCTGGAAACACCACATTGGTCCGGGGCAGGTACCAGGGCTAAAGGTAGAGTATAGAAAAACACACTCCACCCTAAACTTGGCCCAGCCCTTGTTGTCTAAAGGACACCGTGCCCCTTCCGCAGCCTTTGGGCCCACAGAAGCAGTGAAAACAGAGACAACTGTGGCGCTGATCAACTTTATGTTTAAAAAAAAAGAAAGGAAGGAAAAAAAAAAAAGAAAATGCCCCCACAAGGGGGAAGGCCCCAAGTGGACCCCTGACTGTTGTTCTCCCTGGCTGCAGAGACTTCTGCATAGGCCTTTGCTTGCTGGCCAGGCTCCTCTTCCCCAGGCAGCAGCCACTGCTAGGCATCCCTTCTCCCACTTCTTGCTACAGCCTGCTCCCCAGAGATGCCAGGTCCACATCTGAACCTCAGCTCCAAGGAAAGGAAGAACCAGTGGCAGTGCTGGAGTCCTGGAGCAGGCCAGACCATCACCTGTCAGCAGACTCTCTGCTGGGCACTCTAAGCAAGCACAGGACAAGCCCTCCAGTTTAGTGTGTCCACCATCCAGCATCGAGACAGCACATGCATTGTGCAGGAAGAGCACGTGGGCCCAGGGACTGCTTGATGGGGGTGGGCAAGGCTGTCAGTGCACATCCTCATGGGTGTTTCACACCACTGCAGGCGGCTATATCACAGGGCCTCAGTTCAAAGACACGCTGCCTGAACTCCCCCGAGTCCCATGCCAAAAGTGGGCAGTGAAGGAAAGGGGCATGGGGTTAGCCTGGTGCTCCTGGGCTATCTGCAGTTCTCAGAAAAGGGCTCTAGGGCCCAAAGCCCCTGAATCCCCAAGGTTAGTTGCTGTCATTCTTGATGACGACCTCTACTCCATGGTGCCGCAACTGAGCTCGTAGCAGGAGATTCTTGTTTTTAAGATCTTCCACCTGCCATGGGAAGAAGGCAGTAAGAGGAATGGGTAGAAAAGTTGGCACAACCAAGCCTCTAACTTTATTTAGACATCCACTGGTGAAGGGAAAGAGGTGAAGTCCTCTCTGTGGAGAATCAAGTAGGGAGCCCTACACTGGGTCAATGGCTATGGAGGACAGGAAGGGCTATTAAGGGTAGGGATCTGACCTGCTGTCGAAGCACATCATTGTCCAGCTGCAGCTGGTCAAGCCCCTGCAGTTCCTCAGACAACCGGTGGTTACTTTGCCGAAGCTCCTGGATATAATCACAGGCTTTGGATAGAATTCCACCTTTACTCTGTGAGAAAAAGAGAACAAAATGAGGACCAGGATTTAAGATACTTGGATTGCTTCCCAAAAGCACTTTCACACTTTAGACCTCATTTCCCCCTAAGGATTGTGGTGTAACATCTCCCAGGGATACAGGAACCTCCAAATAAGAAAGACCACTGACATCTGTGCCCTACTCTCTACCACTCCTGGAAGCAATACCAACAGACAAAATTCAGGCAACCCGTCCACTACCAGGGTCTTTCCATGACCTGGCCAGACTTGGTACTCTCCATGGAGCAATCTGGGATGATCTTGGACAGCTGCACAATCCAGTTGTTGATCTTGTCTCGACGACGGCGCTCCACTGTAGGGCAAAGGGAAAGATAAAGTGACTCAGTGAGAACTTGCCACAGGCCCCAGGATAAAATTACCCAACTACCTCCCCACCCTTAGAGATCACTGCCATCCCCAATCCCATCAGTCAGCTCCTAGCTTCACACCCTCATCATACCTACCTTCATTATGCTGAGCCCTGCGTTTCTCATCTCGAGTCGTCCGGGGAGCTTCCGATTTGCTGACAACAGAGCCCAGGGTTGTCAGAGTGAGGGGAGGATAAAAAATAAGATGGAAGTTTGGGGTAAGGGATTTGGCAGGGATCAAACCCCTCATTGTAACTGAGAGGAAACAGGGTCACTCACGGGGAATAAGGGTGGGTCCTGGGGGCAATGGAACGCTGGCTTCCTCCCTGCAACACTTCTTGTGGTGACATCATCACAAAGAACTGACCTGTGAAGATGCCGGGTATGTTCTGTCAGGACATGGGAGCAGGAACCTCACCAAGCTCTTAGACCCATGCCTTGGGACCCTCCTCTAAAAAGAACATGTTTCTTCCTGCTAGAAGGGCAGCCCCAGACTCATTGCCTGCCCAGGCCTTACTGACCACCAGAAGGGTCATGGGTGATAACCACTGCCCATTAATCATGTCCCACAACCTATCCTAGCCCCTGCAGCCCACATCCTCACATGATATCTCACCAGTGCCAGGAGGGGTTGCCTGCCCCAGTAGTGCCTCTGAACCCTGGGTAGTAACAACAGCAGCTGTACTTCCTGATGTGGTGCCCCCTGCCCCATCTCCTACTGCAGTGCTGGGGAAATAAGTATAGTGTGTCTCGGCAGCTGTCCCCTCTGTGTCAACTGCATCATCGCTGGTGAATGCACCCTGGATCACCGCCTGGGAAGAGGAGTGGGAACAGAGTTCAGTGAGTGAGACATTTCTTCCCACTGTACCACTCTGCAGCTTCT
This sequence comes from Orycteropus afer afer, assembly GCF_000298275.1. Classification (NCBI taxonomy): domain Eukaryota; kingdom Metazoa; phylum Chordata; class Mammalia; order Tubulidentata; family Orycteropodidae; genus Orycteropus; species Orycteropus afer. Next base: position 6,142,205 of record NW_006921780.1, read on the forward strand.
TCTGCTTGGAAGAAGAGGGGGGACGATCCAGAAAGGGAGAGCCTAGTGAAGCTCTGGACACAAGGGATAAGGCAGCTCTAGGTGCCTCACCATCCTTAGCTTCATCCCTATCCCACTGGTTCCAGTCATCTTACTGCTTAGAGCTCTAGCCCCCGCCCCGGCCCAAACCCCTATACCTGGGTCATGGACTGGGTGGCAGGGTAACCACTGATGGCTCCAGTGCCTTCAGTCTGGCCATCCAGCTGCCCCTCAGACACCTGGATCACCCTGTACATTACCTAGAAGTGGGGAGGGAAGGGGGAGGAGAGGAAGAAAGAAGAGTAAGTACTGGGGATCCCAGGGTCCCTCATAAAGCTTCCCTTAGATAGGACCCTAAAACAAGAGTTCTTCAAAGACATAGATTCAGACATTCCCATCCCTTATCCCTACAGAAGCTTTAGCATAGACCCTAGCCCACACCAATCTCTACTCCAAACTTCTCCATACCCCAAACAGTCCACACCTCACCTCATCCTCCAAGCCAAGTCTCCCAAAACATGTTCAATTACCTCCCCCAATCCCAACCCCAGGTCACACCTGCAGCCACCTGGCCCCCTCCCTTACCTGGCCCCCATTCTCAGTTCGGAAGACGTACTTGACGTTGGGGTCAGGGAAAGTGGCAGCCGACTGGATGCTGGCGATAGCCACACTGGTGGGGTCCTCCCCAGTTGCCACTGCACCTGAATTTAAACAGCAAAAGAAAGGTCTGTGAACTACTGTCTTTCTCTCTCTGTTCTACTTGCATGTCATTAATAAGAGGAGTGTGCACAGAGGATAGGCTGTGGGGGAGACCAGGAAGGGATCCTGGTTCTATTTCTATCACTCACCTTCCTGAATCTGCACTGTTCCTTCTTCCGTTTCAGCTGTTTTCTGCTGCCTATTTGTGGGGAAGGGATAGAAGAAAGAATAATGAGAGAAATTAATGGGAGGCTCACTGACCCAGTAATGTATGGCTCCCAAACTTAGTGGCATTCCCAAGAGATGCTAAATTACATGAGGCTAACAGCAGTTAATATTTACTGAGTGCTTACTATGTGCACAGGCACTGAGCTAAGCACTTACCATGTACTATCTTATTTAATACTAAGAACAGCTCTTGGAAATGAGTAGCATTACTTCCATTTTATAGATGGGGAAACCAAGTCAATAGCTAATAAGTGATGGTGCTGGGACCTGAATCCACATCTTCCTGACTCTAAAGCTAGTGCACCTAGACATTTTACCATTTTCCCAGGTCACCCATCTCTTATTCCAGACCCTACCTCCTCTTCACTCACCCCTTCATCTCTTTGTGAGGGGGCACATCCGAGGAACTGGTCCTTCTCTGGAGGTCTTCGTATCTCTTGCCTCACAGCTGTGTGCTAAATTCTGGTAGAAATCAGGGAGTTTGTGGTGAGTCTAGGAAAGTGACCAGCCCCCTGCTTCTAGAACTAAGCTCCATAAAGATATAGCCAGGATCATAACTCAGGCATCTGCAGAGAACAATCAAGTCTCCCCCATTCTGATGCTGAGAACTGGGCTACAATGGTTGAAAAAGCCACCCTATAAATAGTGTTCCTCACCCCTCCATGATCACTCCAACTCCTAGTGGAGAGGGGATTACTGGACTGGAAGACTGCAAAACAACCTATATCTGGATGGATTATTATTAAAGCTATTAATGACCTGCCATGACAGCAGCTTCATGGGGATTAGGAAGGGCCATGTTAGACCATCACTATCAAAAAACACCAGACCATGGACATTGATGCTTATTCCAGATTCTCAGGTGCATACTGTACACAAGAAATCTCTGTTTGTGACACTTTGGAGAGGAAACCTGAAGCCCAATGCCACTGGAAAACCATCCTTAACCCCAAAGATAGACCTGGCCCTTGAGGCCCATTCTACCACCATGGCTCTTGTTTTGGGGTACTTGGATTTATGTCATATGTTAGAGACCCTAAAGCCCAAATGCAGCATCCTGAAGACCTCTCTATTTTCTCCAAGCCTTCCTGGAAACAACACATTTGCTAACATGTTGCCATGACAACTCCAAATCAACTGAGGCTCAGCAAGAAGGGATAAAGCTGGAAGCTCAGGGTTCTGAAGAAGAGACAATGGAGAAAGAAATCCATCCATAAGGTGCCAGCTTTAGAACTCTAACATCCAGTCAGAGGCCAGGAAAAACAAAGGGCTGAGCAGACAAATGCCTCCAGAAAGAAACAGCTACACAAGGCGCAAAAAAAAAAAAAATCCCAACATGAAGCAGACAAGATTTTTGTAAACTCTCTCCTCATAAGGTTCCGCAAAACCTAATTCCCCTACCTAAGGAAAAGCTTCAGCAGGTGAAGCTTGGAAAGCCAGTGTCTAAGGAGTGTCAATAATTCTTTAGAAAAAAAAAAAGGAACTGAAAGTGAAACTACCCGAGGAAGTAAAGCTGCAAGGAGATCCCAGTCTGTAAGCAGAAGTAGAAATAGTATTTAGGGACCACCTACCTCTCAATCCTCAAACCTGAGGAAGAGATGCCCCTCCCGAGGATTGCTGCGCTAATTGCAGGAAGCGGCAATGAAAGAGAGGGCAGGGCACAAGGAAGCATCCCTATCATCCACAGCTGTCAGCCAGGCGCAGCCTCTGAGGGCAACGAGGTCAGGCTGCTTATTCAAATCTCAGTTGGACATCAGGAAGCATTTCCTGAGCATTAGGGCTATACGACACGGAAAAGGGAAAGGATGCTATGGCGTGCACGCTCAGGCAAGGAGGGACCAGCAAGATCCCTTGCTAAGTCTGGACACAAAGGGAAAAATATCAAGTCCTGAAAGAAGTCAAGCGCAGAAACCTTGCCTGGGAATGCGCCGTCTTCCTGAAGGCCCACCAATCAGTAGGCGCTTATAGAACTGAGCACCCGACCAGCGCGAGCCCCAAAGCCGGAGCTGTGACCCTGCCAGCCTCCCCCGCCCCCCGCGCTAACCCCACGCCCCAGCTGCTCCGCAGAGAAGACTGGAAAGGGTGCCGGGGGGCTCGGCGGGCCCCGGCGTCCGGGCCCGCGCGACTCTGCGGCTCGCTGGCCCGCGGCAGTGCATCGCAGGAGGGCGGGAGTGTGTGTCGCCCGGGGGCGGAGAGTCTGCTCGGCCCACAAAGGGGGGTAGGTGATTAAGAAACAGGCGCGGCCCCCTCCCCCAAAACAAAGGCTTCCTACCCAGGAGTTCCCTAACCGAGAAAACTGAAACCAAATCAAAGCTGTCCTGCCTTGCCGGTCCACCCAGTCTCACGACTTCTGTCTGATCCTGCACTCACCCTGCAAGGCCGCCTCAGCTGCCGCTTTTCCCCGACCGTGGTCTCCCCCCTCCGGACTCGGGTATCTCCATGGGCAGCCGCTCATGCGCACTCCCAGTCTGCGGCCATGTTGGTGAGGGGCGGAAGTATCTCCCTCCACCCGCGCAACCTACGCACAGCCCCTGAGCCGCCCCACTTCCGTCCGCTCCTTTTTGGTGAGGGCTCATGGACACAGAGGTGTTTTGGAGTGTTGGTGCGTCGAAAGTATGCTACTTCCTGGAATCGTGCAAGAATGACACTGAAGTTGTGGCCGCTTTCAGCAAGAATAGAAGAAAGGCGATTAATTTGTACTACCATCTTTGTTCTGGGCAGGCCCTTCTTAGTCTCAGGGAAAGTGAGTGAGGAAGCCAACTAAGGGCAGGGAGGGACGTCCGACCGAGACGCCATCATTAACAAGGCTATTTGGGAGGCCATCTTGGATCAGGGCATTTATTTGAAGTGTATCTTACTGGAAAATTAGGATAGCTAACTAGGCATATTCCTTTGTATTACCGTCAGCCATCCCTTAAAAACCCCAAGGCTTCATTTTCTGTGAAAGGGGTTTTTATTCCTATTCTAACTAGTCAGAACCTTCATTTGATGGATTTGGAACAGTGTAATGTAATGCAAAGAGCTCAGGCTCTAAGACCAGAAAAACCCTGGTCTCACGCCCATCTTTGCTACATCTTTTCTCAGAGATCTTTGGCAAACCTTTTAACTTAATTGAGCCTTAGTTTCCTCATCTATAAAATGTAGATACCACTATCAACTTTACAGGCCTGTTATGTGAATTAAATAAAATCAAGGGCCTAGATTCTATGCTCATGGAATACCTAGCTCAATTACTGGCACAGAATAAACATTATGTAAATACAGGTTTCTCTTCCCCTTTTCCCAACGACTGTGAACTCAGCTCTAGTTTCTAGCCACCGGTCTCCATGACAACATTTGAGGAAGAACACCCTAACAGCAAAGGGGAAAAAAAAAAATAAGACATTTGCCCAAATACAGAGATGATGCTTACTACCCACGACTTTAATAAGAATAATGAGGCTCCACACTATTTACATGCAAAAATACTATTTTTATTCTGAGACATAGCCTCTTGCTGGAGTGGGACCCTGTCTGGAAATGCAGTTTCAGGGCCTGAGTGACCCCATTCCTTTGTTCTAAAGTAGGAGGAAGTTATTCCAAAAGGAAAAGGAGAGGCGAGAGAGACCTGTAAAGGACTCCCCTTATTTAAGGTGACTGGAGGCAGAAGATAAGGGAGCTGGAAAGGGGGTCAGTCCTTCCAGCAAACACTGAGGACTTCAAAGAGCTTCCTGGACAAGTTCCTCCCTAATCTGAAGCTCAGAAGGTCAGGAAGTATTCAAGGGTCCAGGGACAGAGCAGGAGTGGGCAACACAGCAGTATTTGTGTGCAGGCTCTGACCTGGCCCTGTCCACCTTCCTTCACCTTAGGCTTCCATGGAAGTTCACAGCCTCAGAGGAGAGCAGGAGCTTGCTGGAATTCCCCCTCCATTCTTCTCTTTGAAAAACTTCTTAAGTTTTCTGCCTGCCTATATTCCCCTTAATTAATAGCTCCACTCCCTGGGAACAGGATCTTGGCAACTTTCTTAGGAAATCTCCTAAGGGATAAGTGGTTTCTGTCTGAGGTAAACAAACTCAGGTAAACAAACCAACCTGTGGCCTCTCAGGGTCAAAAAAGAGAAGCAGGAGGTCAAAGCCTGTAGAGTTAGGCTCTACAGCTGGTCAAGGACCCTAGACATTCAAGACAACTGCTTGGTCCCCTTTCCCCAGTAGTCTGGTCCTAATCACAATTCCTCACTTTTCCCAGGGTTAGCCTGTGTTTCAAATGCATAAGATCGGCGCTGAGGAAGCATAAGGGGATCAGGGGGCTGGAGTTCTCTGGGGGGCAGACTAAGGCGACTCCGGGGTCCAGATCCTTCTGCACCTTCAGGTGGAAGCTCCAGGCAGCTAAGGGGCCGATGAGAATAGGCAGGGCTCATGCTACAGGGTGTGGTTCTGGGGATGAGACTATAGTCCCCACCTCCAGTACAGGTCTGGGTCCGCCGAACTCCCTGAGCCTCAGTCCTCTGGCGGTCCCGTGCCAGGGCCACAGCAGCGTCAAAAGAAAGACTGCCCCCATTCCTCCAGGAGGAGCGGGAGGCTCGGGACCCCCATGCCCTTTCCCCAGGAGTCCCATCAAGCCGGCCAGGCCTAGGACATGGGTTTGCAGGTGCCACATGGATTTTGGTACACAGTGCACTGGGCATCTTGGCAAACTGTGGTTTGGGGGGCACCACAGGCACAGAGCGGACCTGTTGGACTTGAATCAGGGTGGAAGCCAGGCGCATACCCACACCACCAGCTAAGCCAGAGGGACAGGGGCACAGATCACAACCCTCTGGACTGAGCTGCCCCTCAGGCTCCATCTCCTCTGGCTGAGGTGGCTGTGGGGCTATCTCTTCCCCCTCAGAGGATGGGGCATTGCTCACTTTGGCGCAGTCAGTCTCTAGGGCTTCTTCATCTGACCCTTCATGGAAGGAGCCCTCTTCAAAATGGTCATCTCCAGACCTCAGGTGTCCCTCTGCCTCTCCATCTCCACTCTCCCGTTCCTTGCTGACCTCCCCTACTACTACTTCAGGGATTCTATTGTCTTCACCGTCTCCTTGGTCTTCTCTTGCTTCCTGGTCCCCACCTCCACTCTGTCCTTTGATATCATCTTCTCTGCCTCCCTCATCCTCTTGTTTATATACAATTTCCCAGCTTTCTTCAGCAACTTGGTGTTCCTGGGCCTCATGCTCTGAGACCTTTCCAGCTTCTACCTGGGCCTCCTCTCCTCTGTCAGCATCTTCTGCTCTCTCAATCTCTCTTTCCTTCTCCTCGTCTTTATCCTGCTCTCCTGGTTCCTCCATACCCTTAGCTGCCTCCATACTCTCAGTTTCATTCTGACTGGTGGACTGCTCTTCTATGATCTCTGTCTCTATACCACTCCCTTCTCTCAAACTGACCAGCATTTCTTGGCCTCCCTCAGCCTCCACTCCTTCCTCACCTGACTCTCCAGCCTCTACCTTGGTCTCTGGACTCCCCTCAGCCTCCTCCCTGATGTCCCATCTGTTTTCAGGCTCAGCCTCCTTGTTCTCTCCAACTTCCCAGCATGTCTCTTCTCCCTCAGCCTGCCCTGGAGCCTGTCTTTCACACCCTGCTGCCTTTTGCTTTGGACTCCCTAGAACTTCCCAGGTCGGAGGTTTGGGCTCCAGAAGGGGACTTAAGTCATCATAAGCACTCAGGAAGACTTCCTCCCCACTTTCCTCTTCTGCTTCAGGCCTGGGGCCGACAAAGTCCAGGGAACAGCAGCTGGGAGCCAGGACAAACTGTGCTTCATCCAGAGAGAGGTCATCCAGGGGTGGCTCCACAGAGAACTCCTCTACCTGTAGGCACAGCATTGTAGTTCAGGACCAAGTGGCTCCGTTCACCCTCAGGCCCTATACCACCCCAAAACCCAGCACAGCTCCTCCTTACCTGAGGCCCAACTCCCAGGAGCTCCTCCAGGTAGCCCATCCCAGGATCGTCCTCCCCAGGGGAGAAGGCTGCTCCTGCTGCTCCTGCCTTGGCTACCTCCCCATCCTCTGCCCCCACCCACTCAGGCTCTGAGCTGCTTGAGTCCTCTAGGAAGGAGAAGGAATCTTGCACCTCCTGGGACAGAGAATCCTCCAGGGCAGGGGCCACATCTGCTGGGCCTGAATTAGCCAAGGGACCTTGGGCTGGACTTGGCTCCAACTTCTCATCTGTTGAGGGAAAGGTAATCTGAGAAATCCAAAGGTTATAGCCAGCCCTGAGACTTTCTAATGTGAGTATTCCTAATATGATACAGTATGGGTCCAACAGGGAGCTCTGGTAGCATAGTGGCTAAGACACTTGCCTGCTAACCAGACAGCTGGCGGTTCAAACCCACCAGCCACTCCTCGGAAGGAAGGTTGGGCAATCCTACTTCCGTAGTGATACTGCCTCGGAAACCCAAGGAGGGGTCGCTATGAGTCGGGTTTGACTCGACGGCACATAACAACAACAACAACATTATATATTCCCACACTAGGACTTAGTAATCCCTGCTCTGTGTGTCTGACACAGACCCCCATTCTTGGATACATCAGTGATCTGAAGGCTGCCAGGGATCTTCTCTCCATGAATTTCACATAACCTAATATTAGATTCCCCCAAACCCAAACCCGGGGAGGGACTGAAGGTAACCACCCCAAAGCCCAAGGACTGAGGCCTCTGACCTTCTCAGGGAAGATCCTAGCATTGGAGCTTCATCCTAGAGCTCTAGTCCCCCTTCCCAGTCCTGGGAAATCCCTAGGTCCTCACCTGGGGGGCCAGGGCCAGGGCCAGGACCAGGGCAAGGGCCAGAGGCAGGAGTTGGCCGGGGCTGTAGGGCAGGGCACTCAAGGCCACGGGTGAGCCTGGCCAAGGAGACATTGGAGATGATGTTTGGGGGCACGTTGAGGATAGAGGTGATGTGTAGGGGGAGGTTGACATTGTAGGGGTCTGAGATGTGGACCCCAGCACAGCGCTCTGCACGGCTGGTACCACTAGCCCGGGCCATTGGCCGCCCAGCTCGTGGTGTGCCTGGCTCAGAGTTTGTGCCGCCCAGTGCCTCTGTCTCGGGCTCCTGCTCGCCCTCTGCTGCCTCCACGGAATCATTCTCACGCAGCATGGGTCTTGGCCGGGGACTGCTGGGTCCCATCAACCCCTCTGGCTCTGTGGAAAGGAAAAAGGACAATAGCTCAGCTGCAAGGGGAAGCCTAAGAACGCTCTGAAGAATGTTCCCTGTTACACCAGGCCCAGCTCCCCTCAGCCACAGAAGACAGTTCACCCCACTTGCACATACCCCTTCCTCTTCCTGCAGAAACAGTCACTGGCCATGACTGCCACACATACACTTAAACATGCATACTGTCCCAGTTACATCTATGTATAAACATGAACATGCACATAGACTATAAGCTTACCACTATTACCCCAGCATCCTGCACAGTGGCTGGTATATAAATTAAATATATAAATAAATATTATATACTCCTCAGAAGGAAGGTTGGGCAATCCTACTTCCATAGTGATACTGCCTCGGAAACCCAAGGAGGGGTCGCTATGAGTCGGGTTTGACTCGATGACACATAACAACAACAACAACAATATTATATATCATTAAATATTTTTGAAATCATTGAACACAGGTGGCCACATATACAGATACACATGCAAACAGAGGAATGCACCCACTGTGGTCTCAGCCATAATATTGTTCTTCTTTTGCAGACACATTCCTAGACATGCACACACACAGATGCACACAGACCTACACTGTTGGTTGCACCACAAACATACATTCACACACAAATGCACGTCTTCACTCTCACCATCACTGGCTCCAGCCGCAGCACTCAGTGAGTCCATGCTCTTGGCTGGCCGCAGTGTCCCTTTATCAGACTTGTCCTCTGCAAGACAGGGATGTGCGTAGAGCCAGGGCCTTGCACACATCGACAGAGCTCATCCCACATCTCCCCAGACTTACCCCTATCTTCGGCCCCTCGTGGAAGTTTACGCTTTGTCTCATGGCCAGAGCGACCCAGATTGAAGATGGATCTCCATTTCCTGACCTTCAAAGACCCTTTCCTCCTGCAGGGAATGGGGAAATAATTGGGGAATTGGGGGAAGGCTCAGTGCAGGGGAGGGGGTGCCCAGGAAAGAGGCCTTACTTGTGCTCAGCAAGCTCAATGATAGTGTGGTAGGGCCGGATCTGTGGGGGTCCATCGCCCGCCTGCAGGATGCTGGGCAGGTGGTAGGGCAGGGACCTGGGCATAAAGTCCTCAGGGCTGTTTGATGCCCGGACTCCTGGAAGCGATCGCCATCCACCCTCCACTTCACCACCTATGAAAAAAAAATTGGCCAGCCAGGAAGAAATCAGAGAGGGAACTCAGGCACCTAACCCTTCATTGCTCTCTCCCCATCACCAATTGCCAGGCTGGGTATATACACAGAGACCCACAGGAAGAGGCCCTCCAAAGCCCTCAAGAAGGGGCCATAATGGACAGAGAGGGCTAGGAGGTCCCAGGACATTGGCCTGGTGAGCTGGGGTTGAAAATGAGCAATCATTAGCTTTAAGGGCCAGGAGGGTAAGTGAGAGCTCAGGCTACACCCTGGACTGAGAGTAGAATAGTCCTGTTCAAGTCTTCACTCTGCCATTATCTTACCAGGGTCTTTTCCATGTGATAATAAGCAACATCTCCTCTTTGTGCCTGGACTCATTTTTTTTTCATCTACAAAAGGGGAAGCCTGGACTAGTTGATCTTGGAGGCATTCTGTAACTCTGACATGACCACCTGGACAAAAGTGGCAATGTGGTGGGTGGGGAGGACACTGACCAGAGAGGGTAGCACCCCCGAAGAGCTGGTCCACATGTGTGAGGATGAACTCGACGACAATGGACTGCACACGCACCTCCATGAAGGCTGCTGTCCCATTGAAGCCTGAGGCCTCTATGTCCTTAGACCTGTGGAGATGTGAAGTTACTGTGCTCCCACCACTACCACACCTCCCCATTCTAATGCTCCCTGAAAATACCTATATCCTTTCCCCTGGATTCCCTTAACCCTGTTTCCACCTCTTAAATCACACACATGATTCAAGTCTCAATGCCACTTCTTCCAGGAAGCCTTCTAGGACCCCCTCCTCAGAATTGACTTTTGCTTCCTTTGCATACCCAAATTGCCTTGTTCGTAATGAACCACCAGACTTCTCATAGCTTGCCTTAAGCCACAGTGAGTGGCATGTAAGTCAATCCTCCAATAGACTGTAAGACATTTGCTCAATGAACATTTAGGCACTAATGGCAGTGGGTTTTTTTGTTTTTTTTTTTCCCCAGTTATCCTGTTCTAGTCTCTGAGTTCAGTGATAAAGTGATGGGCTTTGCTTGAGCTCAGAGAAGGGACTCAATGTGGCTGGAGGAGGTCCCTATCCCACTCAATGCAGTACTGAACCTCTCTGTTTGTCAGTGGGCTCTTTGACACTCCACAGCCCTCTCCAGTGTGCCCACACATCCACACCCCCACCCTGGAGCATCCTCCCAAGCTAGTCTCTCCCAGGATCCTCACATACACGCTCATTCATGCTCCCACCTGAGTAGGTTGGGGGCCCACACAATGGCCAGGTTTCGGGCATGCATGTTGGTCTGGGTGCTGAATGAAGCCATATGCACCAAGTGCCGCATTAGGAACTCCAGGGTCCTGCAGGAAGGAGACATCATTTAACAAGGACATATCTAGACTGGGCCTGGGGCCTGGGACCTGGGAGAAGGAGAGGTCAAGGCTCCAGGTGGAGAGAGAGCTCAGGGTGTGTGCGTGTGTGTGTGTGTGTGTGTGTGTAAGTCAGGACTCTCTGGTGGGAGTAGTGGAGCCACACACACCTGTAGTTTGGGACAGGGAGTTCTTGAAGCACCTCTAGGATCTTGACCAAGCGTTCAGGTTCCATCTGTACTGCCACAGCCTCCTGATTCAGGGGGAAGGTACAAGGAGCAGGAGTCAATGACCCAGGAATGCCCTCACTCACTCCCCAGAGTTCTAAGCCAAACTCTCAGGAACGATCTGTGCTGTACCCTGCACTTCCCAACAGATGTTCTGAGGCAGATTGGCATAATAGAGAGAGCTCAGAATCTGCGGCCCACAAGACCTATGGCAGAGTAGAGTCATCTAACAGATGTGTGACCTTGAGCAACTCATGGTCGCTCCCTGTGCCTCAGTGTTCTCATCGGCAAAGCTCTAGTACTGGAATGTATCTGTGGATCCAACCTCAAGGGTACCCCTAGGACTGCAGGGCTCTTGAAAGTTGTCTAGGGAGGCTTACACTCACACAGCTGGCAGAGGATGAGGGCAATCTCTTCCCTAAGACAACACCTTCAGGGTCTCTTCGTGCAGTTGTGCTCAATAAAATGTAACTCAATTCAATTCAGGATAGCATTTTTATCATGTGTTGTCTCATTCAAGATATAGTCACCAAACAGTTACAGCTAATAGAGGGACAGCCTTGAAAATGCTTTGGTTTCTAAAACATGTTCTCATTCTCTTAAATGCAGGGGATCTCTGGTCTAGGTGATTTCCAAGGGATCTTCCAACTTTGCTAATCTGCTACTACTGTCCCCAAGTCCCACCATCTCAATGGCCATGTGCAGTCTGCTGGCCTGAAAAGGAAAAGCTATGGTGGAGGGAGAGTGAAGAGAAGAGAGACAAGGGGAGGGCAAGGTAGCAGCGCTAGGAGATTGGGATGGGAGTGTCTTTCCTCAGTAATGCTTTATTGTAGTCTCTGTCACTCAGGTTCACTAGGACTCTCACTGGCATGTGACACACCTGGGGTATTAAAACCAGAGCAGGTGCCCTGAGCCCCTTCTTCCACACCCACTGCCTCTCAACTCACAGCAAACTTGTCATAGAGCCGGTAAGTAAGTAGGGGGTCTGGCAGTTCTCTGAAATAGGCCTTGCACAGAGAGGAGACGCAGTGAATGTCCTGGAGGTAAACATCCCGGCGCAGGTCTGGCTTCCGCTCTGCCTCAAACTCCTGCCTGGGGAAGTGCAGAGTGGTCAGGAGTGGTAGGAATTGGGGAAAATGTGAGGCAAGGTGGGAGCTGTAGGGATGGGCTCCAGATGGGGCTGTGGCTCACCATGTCCGGAACTTGAAAGGAGAATGTCTGGACATGTACACAAGGCAGGAAATGTAAGGCATTGCATATGGAAATGTGAAGATGGGAATGTGGAAACAGGTAAGAGCATGAGTAACAAGACTGTGCCTGAACAGGGGTATATGTCAGGGATATAGATGTCAATGTTAAATAGGCATATGTTGGAGACAGTAGAAGTGGGGGAATGGACCTAAGTAGGTGTTTCTGGTATGTGTAAAGGGCAATGGGTATAATTCTTAGAAAAAATTAGGGGTAAACCATCATAACTTTAGATTTGGCAATAGTTACTTAGATATGATATAAAAAGCACAAACAACCAAAGAAAAAGTAGCTAAGTTAGACTTTATCAAAATTAAGAACTTTTGCTTGTCAAAGGATACTACCAACAAAGTGAAAAGACAACCCACAGAATGGGAGAATATATTTGCAAATTATATATCTGATAAGGGTTAAGTATCAAGATTATATAAAGATCTCTTATAATTCAACAATAAAAAGACAAATAATCTAATTTTAGATTTGTTGTTGTTGTTGTTGTTTGCCGTCGAGTCGACCCCGACTCATAGCGACCCCTCCTTGGGTTTCCAAGGCAGTATCACTACGGAAGTAGGATTGCCCAACCTTCCTTCCGAGGAGTGGCTGGTAGATTAGACAAAGGATTTGAATAGACATTTCTAAGGAAGATATAGGAGCTCTGGTAGCATAGTGGCTAAGACACTTGCCTGCTAACCAGACGGCTGGCGGTTCAAACCCACCAGCCACTCCTCGGAAGGTAGGTTGGGCATTCCTACTTCCGTAGTGATACTGCCTCGGAAACCCAAGGAGGGGTCGCTATGAGTTGGGGCCGACTCGATGGAAAACAACAACAACAACAACAACAAAGGAAGATATACAAATGGCCAATAAGCACATGAAAAGATGCTCAACATCATTAGTCATTAGGGAAATGCCAATCAAAACCACAGTGAAATACTACTTCACATCCACTAAGATGACTATAATTAAAAAGACATAACAAGTATTGGAGAGGATGTAGAGAAATTAGAACCCTCATACATTGCTGTTGGGATGGTATAGTGAGAAAGCCAGTACAGAAAGCAGTTTGGCAGTTCCTCAAAATACTAAATTTCAAGCTACCATATGATCCAGCAATTCCACTGGTAGGTATGTACCCAAAAGAATTAAAAAATATGTTCACACAAAAATTTGTATATGAATTTTCCTAACAGCAGTACTCATAATAGTCAAAAAGTGGGAACAACTCAAATGTCCATCAACTGATGAATCAAAAAACAAAATGTAGTATAAACATGCAATGGAATATTATTTGGGCAGAAAAAGGAATGAACTACTGATCCATGCTACACCACAGATGAACCTTGAAAACAGTTTGCTAAGTGAAAGAAGTTAGACGCAAAAGGCCATATATTGCATGATACTATATTTATATGAAATGTTCATAATGGATGAATAGAAAGTAGATTAGTGGTTGCCAGGGGCTAGGAGAAGGGGAAAATAGGGAGTGACTGCTAATGGATATGGATTTCTTTTTGGGGTGATGAAAATATTCTGGAATCAGATAATGGTGATGAATGTACAACCTTGTGAATATATTTAAAAAGTAAAATGAATTGTATACTCTATATTGATGAATTTTATGGTGTGTGAATTATGGTAAATTTAAAAAGAAAACAAGATGGCTCAGTGTGTGCACGTGTGTGTATATTGGGCTGGCAGAGGATGAGGGCAATCTCTTCCCTAAGACAACACCTAACATCTTCTCTGCTCCCCTCACCCCTCCTCTCTGCTCTCCCCAACACCCTCCACCATGGTCCTCTGGCTCCCTGGCCTCCTGGCCTCAGAGCCCTCCCAGCTCTGCCTGACTCACCGGAGCTTCTGGATGTTGGAAGAAACCCCTGAGAGGCGGTAGATCCCATCCACCACTCCATACTCCTCCACAAACTCTGCGCAGCTCCTTAGCACCTGGGGCACTGGGAACATAGATGAGGTGGAGAAAAAGAAATCAGGTCTGGGAGGGAAGAGACTACAGAAGGTCTGACAGATGGGTGCACCAGGCTAGAGGATGTTGGGAGATTGAGGGTGAAGCTCATGGAATAAAAACTTTCAGAAAGATTCTTCCAGATCATACCCACCAACCCCTCTACAGCATCTTTGCCCATTGGGTTCAAGAGCCTCACATAAACCCCTCCAGTGATGGGTAGCTTATTCTCTCTCCAGACAGCCCCATTCCTTTGTGAGAAACTTCTACTTTATGTTGAGCTGAAATTTGTCTCTCTGTAATTACTAGTTAGAGTCCCTGAGTGGTACCAACGGTTACCACACTTAGCTGCTAACCACAAGATTGGAGTTTAGACTTCACACACAGGCACCTGGCAATCTACTACCGAAAAATCAGCCATCGAAACTCTATGGAGCACAATTCCACTGTGACACACATGGGATCGCCATGAGTTGGGACCACCTCCAGGGCAACTAGTTTAATTACTGGTTTCTGCTTCAGAATTTTTAAGGATTAGCAATCTGGTTGGGAGGATAAAGGAGTGGTCTTGAAAGTCCATTTGCATAACACTCTACAGAATATAAAGGAAATACTAATTGGGTGAATCAAAATGGAGCAGGGCTGATGGAGGTGGTTACTGAGAAGTACCCCCTTTGGTAAGCAAGTTCATAGATATTAGCTCCATCCTAGGAAGGATACTAAATAGTAACGGACCTTCAAATATGTCAGTTCAGAAGGGGATGGACATCCCCTATGTTAACTGCTTTATATATATTCTGTCATTTAGTTCTGTAAATTTGGTATTCTATTTTCCATTTGACAAATAAGAAAACTGAGAGAATCAAAGAAATAATGGGTCCCAAGTATCACCCAGCTAGAACCAGTATTAAAATTCAAGAGTCTAAAAAGTTATATTATCTCCCAGGCCCTGGTCCCTCTTCTTCTGTTACTAAACTGTAAACTCTTTAAAGACAAGATCTAAGTATGATCCATCTTGGTGTTGTTCGTATTATCTGACATGGTATCTCAGACATTTTCAGACATGGTACCAGAAAAAAAAAAATCAAACTAGTTGTCATCCTGTTGAATGTGACTCATGGCAGCCCCAATGTACTTCAGAGTAGAATTGTGCTCTCTAGGTAGGGACAGGTTACTCAATAAGCAAGGTAAGCACAGGCTGACTTATGCTTACTTACTAATCTGTAGTGAGCAATTTCACATTTTTCACCACATGTGATGTGAATTTATTCACTACAGATTAGTAAATAAGCACAAGTAAGCCCATGCTTACCTTGTTTACAAGGTACTCCATTCCTGTCGTGAATTGTGAATTTGGGAAGAGGCTTTGATTCTGTAGGAAGGTACTGTTGGGTTGAGAGAGAAAGCTAGATGTCAGCCATAGCAAGAGCAGAATCTCTGATGTGGAGATAGATATAAAAGTCAGAGACAAGGACCATTTGTGCCACCCAGGGACACTTCTCAGGGATGATGTTGTTGTTAGGTGACTTTGAGACTTTTTAAAATTTATACTGACCCCGTGTGACAGAGCAGAACTGTCTCATAGGGTTTTCTTGGCTATAATTTTACAGAAGCAGATCACTAGGTCTTTCTGCCACAGAGCTACTGAGTGGGTTCAAACTGCCAAGCTTTCCATTAGCAGCCAAATGCTTAACCATTTGCACCACAAGGGATCCCTCTCAGACACATAGATCCTTGGAAGCCATGTGTCAGAGCTGGTCTCCACACAGCCACACAGTTATCTTTCCAAAGCACATCTCTGATTTAAATCTTTTGCTACAAACTCTCTGCTTCACCCCACCCTAATCCCCATTGCTTACCTTACAGATACAGAATAAAGTAACAACTCCTCAGTATGGCATTTAAGACACAAACCAGGTCCAGCCACCATTCCAGCCTGAGCTCCGATGAATTCTCTCTATAAATCCTATAAATTCAGCTCTTGCTAGTCCATGAACAGCCTTGGTACCATCACTCATGTTATTTCCTTGCCTGGAATTCCTTCTCTTCTGATTCTGCCTGGTGAACTCCTATGCGTTCCTCAAAACACATCTCAAATCCTTTACTCATACCTGCTTTATAGTACTTACTGCACTTTGTTATGATTAGTTTATTTTATATTTACACCTTCTGACAAATAGTAACCTCCTGTCCAGTATTTAGCAGTGTTGAAATAGAGCAAGTGCTCAATAAATGATTCAACAAATTAATCAATGAATTATGAGAACCAGTGGCATCCCCGTGGGGATTTAGTGGAGACTATTGCCTATGACAAAACAATTGGTTCTATTTACAGGAACCCACCAGAGAAATTCTTCTCAGATCTCAATGTAAAAAAAAGCTAAGCCTCTCTTTTTGTTGTCGTTGTTCTTATGGGCCTGATGAACTCTGTACCTGATATGTTTACCTCTTTACTTTCACCACTAGGAATCTCAGAGTCAACCTCCAGGAACCATATCGAATTACTTGACATGCATTTCTGGGTGCTGATCTTACTCTCACTCTTATCTTACTCTTACTCTTGTTTTTCCTTCAACCCCATTCTTTCCATCATTTACTCTATTTTTTTTAAATAAACTTTTGTATTTTGAAAGTCATCCCAAGCTCTCTGTGAAATAAAGTGAGATAGAAATGCATAATATGGAATGAAAGAAACAATCAATAAATAAATCCATCAACAACTATCTTTAAACCCTCTTTATGTGACCTGGTTTCCAGATGCTTCACCCTCCTGCACACCAGAGCCAGGACTAGGATGAGACAAGGAAGGTACCTAGGGTACAAGAAAGCACTCACTCTCAGGTTTTCCCAAGTGCCAACTCTGCACTTACACAATCTTGAGAGTAAGTGCCTCCTTAAGAATGAGTTGTTTAGGATACTTACATGACCCTGAGATTAATTGCCTCTCAAATTTTGCATCCTAGGCACCTCTCTTGTCTCACACTAGTCTTGACCCTGCAGTACAACACCCCATAAAGACCTGCTCCATTTGTCAGAGTACTCCAACCTTAGGTCCCCAGCATTGAATGCAGAGAGGGGTACATCCTTCCTTGTTTGAGCTGCTGCTCTATTCTTGGGTGCCTGAGGCTACACCAACTCTTTTGGTCATTGCATTACCCTGTTGACTCATAAAGAGTCTACTGTCACCTAAAACCCCCAGGTTCTTTTCCTACGAACAGCAACCAAGCCAGGCTTTCCCATCCTGTCCTTCTCTGTTGATTTTGAACCTCCTGAGAAGGCTCTTAAAGAAGGCATTTGAGAGCCTAAGGAGTCAAAGCCAAAGAAGATATGTGTCAAAGAGATGGAGGAAGAGAAACAGGGGTCAGAGAAATAAGAGTCAAAGAGATAGAAATTGGAGAGATGAGGTCAGAGATAAAAGTTAGAGATAGGGTTAGGGTGATGGAGTCAAAGGGCTGGAGACATCAAGGATGGAGATTGGGTCAGGAAGGAAGGCCCCAAGCTTACAGACTTGGAGAATCAGAAATCTGAACAAGGGAGTAAAGATGTAAGGATTGGGAACAGGAAGAAATCAGTACATAGAAGGGTTTAGGGAAAGAAGAGACTCACTTGGGGGCAGCGAGCTGAGAGAGGAGGCTGAGATGAACAAAAAAGGTGAGGATGAAAACTAGCAGTCAGAGTAGATAAATTAGGCAGAAACATGTATCCCCACTGGCCTGGTCTCTCATTTTCTTGCTGGGTCTTGGGTTAACAACAGAAGCCATCACCAATCTCTGTCTGTTCTCTACTTTCCACCTTTGTGTGCCAAGAGGAGGTGAAAGATAGTGCAGGAGGCTGCTATTGTGACTCTAGCACCCAAGATCACTCTACCCTTGGGCTCAGGTGGGGTTCTGGTCAGGGCAGAGGGCACTTCTCTCTCACTGTGGGATTCACCCAGGGTCAGGATCCAGCAACCAGATGTCTATTCCCTCTGGAGAGCATGCACCTCACCTGCTGGAAATGCGAACGGAGGAGGAGAGCTGAGAGATCAGCCCCAGTTAAATGATATATCCTTGGGTCAACAATCATCATTCTCAAGAGAAATCCCTTGTTAAGGAGTAAACCTTGCACTAGCAACTGAACCAGTTCGGTCCACTCTGAGAGGAAGGCTCAGAACAGCCCCACTTGGGCTGTGTGAGACTCTTTCTTGCGGCCTGGGCTTTCCCTTTAGGGGAGGTCAATGTGGATGGGGACCTCTGAGTGGAGGGGGAGAGAAAAAGGGAAGGAGGTGTCTGGGGAGGCAGGGGCGGGGCCGGGAGCAGGAAATGAGCTGGGAACCACCACCACCCTCCCTCCACTGCAGGCGCTACAGTCCCAGAACAGAAGAGGGGACAAAGAGGAAATGACAGATTGGGGTGGGGTGTGGGGGAAAGAATCATGCCCTTCACTGGGAGGAGCTCAAAGTGCTAAAAACAAGCTGGATTAGGCTGGGCTGCCAGGATACCTGGGTTCAACTTCAAATCAACTCAAGAAGTATTGTTAAGAGGCTATTCCATGCCAGGCACAGTTGTGGATCCTGTGATGTCCCTGGTCCTGCTAGCTTCCTGCCTACTCCAAGGCAACTCAGGAAGGGAGCCAAGCAAACTCCACAGATAGACCTCACACCCACCCTCCTTTGTCCTTCCACCCCCATCTTCAAACCAGGCCTCCAGTCATCTCTTTCACTCTTCCCATGTTCCCCATTTCACCAGCTTCTCTCCTCACCCTTCACTTTGAACCTGTTTCTGTTTTGCACAGAACAACTGGAAAATCACAGGGAATGGGGGAGAGGATTAACCCCACCCCAGATCCCACCTGTGGGCCAGCGAGACTGCAGAGGGGTCAGAGCCCATAACCTTAACCCTGGGATTGCTCTTCCAACTGGGAAACCCTCATCCTCCCCAAATGCCATCCTCAGACTCTCCTGGGGCCCTTCTCCTATCTCTTTTCATTCAACCCCAAGGACCATCCATTGCTCCTTGGCCACTCCTCCTCTGACCCTGTCCTCTCAGCTCCCTCTCCCATTCTCAGTCTCCTTCCCCTCCATTTCCACTTTTTCTACCTCTCTAGGGTCTCCAATCTCTCCATCCTCTCCCTCAGTGCTCTCTCAGTGTTCCCAGGCTCATCTCCTCAGCTGCTTCATCCCCAGGCAATTGCATAAGAGAGCTACCCTGCCTTCTTCACTGAGCTGCATTTCCTGCCTTGCCGCCCATCAACCTCTTGGGTGGTGACCGGGCTACTGCCCCTACCTCAGGTGCAACCAGAAGCTGCTTCTACCCCTGGGACTAGATCCAGCTTGAGAAGGTCTGTACTCCCATTCCCCCCACAGCAGCTCTGAGGTGTCTCCTTACCCTCCTGGCCTGAGTGCTGCAGGTGCTCCTGCAAGTCACACCCAAACACCCGCTCCTTCGAGTTGCCTTTCTTCTTTCCTTTCTGTCGAGACTTCATGACCGGAGCCCCAGGGCTCTGGCCCAGCCACCTCTGTCCCCCAAGACCTTTGCCCTACCAGTCCCCCATGGGATCCCAAGCTGGCCTCTGGGCTTGGCCCAGCCCCAGGGGGGCAGGGCTCCAAGCTAGGGGTGGAGGGTGGCCTGGGCAACTGGCTGCAGCTCTTGCCTCTGGAACCCCAACCACACGGAAGTGGCTGTGGAAGAGGAAGCTGTCAGGACCCCAGCAAGAAGCTGTGTCTCGTGGCGCAGCCTGGCACTCGCCTTTCTTGCCCCGTTCAGCCCTTGGGGGGGGGGGGGGGGCAGAAGACAGGAAGCTGTGCAGCTCCTCAAACCCGCTTCCTGTTAGAGCATCTTTGCAACCACAGGGCCTAGGGTGGGGGAGGTAGCTGACATTCACATCCTTACTCATTTCTGGGACTGTGCTAATTGGTCCAGGGTGGTGATGTCAGAGCCCTGGGTGGGGTGATATCGCCTGGGGTAGGAGCAGGTAACTGACACCCTTAGAGACCAGAATTCTAGGGTCCATGGTGGTAACCCAAGGCTTGGCTGGCAGCAAGGCAGCACATGGCTGTGTACAGCACACCCAGGAGGGAGAATGGCCAGGCTCTGCCTCTGACAGGCCTATAACCTCAGTCAAGTCACATTGCCTCACTCAGCCTGTTTCCATGTTTATGAACATGAAAAGGGCAGAGTAGACAATCTTTCAATCCTCCCAGCTCTAACATTCTATGACTTATTCAACTTGAGTTTCAGTTTCTTTATCTGTAAAAATGTACACTGCTGTCTACCTCACAGGTCTGTAGTTATGAGACTCCAGTACAATAAAGGATTTAAAACACTTTGCAAACTAAAACACTGGACATCCTGGAAGTGATTCTTAGCTCCACCATCCTACTGTGGACTAGCAGATATGGCTGAAAGTCTTGTGGAGGCCAATTCTTTCCCATTTCCCTCTCAGCTACATGCATTCTAACTCCTCCTCTACTTGTGATAACAGGAAGGATGGTCCTACGACAGAGAATATAGGGATTCAGGCTTACCCAGGCCAAAAGGCAAGACAGCAACCACATATAACAGGTTTTATCTGTTTATTTAAAAACAGAATATCATTTTATGTACAAATATGCACATATTTACACAAAATGTACACAGTAGAAATGGGATAGTAGACTCAAAGTCCTGGGCTGGCTAGGAAGCAGGGAATGAGAGTCTCTCCTTTGGTCCAGAAAACCAGCAGATTCCAGGCCACAAAGGCTTGGGCGCAGAATCTAGGTATTTTGGTTAAGTGTGTTTGGGTGAACCAGGCAAAATAGATTTCATCTAACTCCAGGTTCCATCTAGTGAATCTGCCCAAGGGGCCCTGAGATTAAAGACCCAGGAACCCCTGGGAGAAAAGGAGGCATTTGTGCCCAAGCACCTGCTTCACCTCACCTGAATCCCTATCCTCCTTTGATGTGTAATCAATATCCTCTCTTCCCTATACCACAGCTGAACCAGGAGCCCTGTCACCAAGCCCCAGCAACTCCCCAGAGGACCACAAACAACTGTGGATAGAACTGAAAATAGAGACAAGGCTAGGGAAAGAGTTGAGGGGCTACTAGGGCCAAGGACCCTACCTAGTTCTCCTTTAGCCAGTAACCATGGAGGCTTGCACTCCTAATTCACACTTCAGGCTGTCTCCAAGGGGCTGCCTAGATGAACATGCCTTAGAAGGAGCACCTTTCAGAGCTGCGGGAATTGACCCCATGGGAATGGAGTCCAAGCGAGAGCTAGATTTGCTGAATTTCAGTGTTGGCTGGAATTGTTAACTATTCCAGTAACAGATGTCCAGACAAATCAAAAGTTTTTCTTCAAAAGTTTTTTCTCGTAGTAGAGGGTTTGAAGCATTATTACTTAAGGGAGCTCACCCTGTGAAGGTTTATTTACAAAAATACACAGCGGGCCCAGAGGCCACCAGAGGGCAGAAGGCTTTAGCCATAACAGTTGGAGCATCTGGCAGAACCCAAGGCCAGCCAGCTGTTTCACACTTTCTCCAACCCGCTCCCAGGTCAACGGAGCCTGGTTCCCCCCACCCAGGAGGCCAGATTCCAGCCCAGCTATGCATGCACACCTGGACCTGGCTCCCAGTCTCGATCTCTCACCTCCAGCCTCTGTGTCACTAATACTGCTCTAGGGTCTAAGGAAAATACCTGCATTCACAGGCAGAGGTCACACACATCCACATGAAACACAAGTCCCCAACAGTGTTCCCCACACAGCCACCCGAATCCTGGGACACACACAAACACACACACCACACGCCACATTTTACTTGGACTCTGACTTGACAGCAGAGACATGCCATGGTGCACATCTAGGACACAGTCACCCTTCCAGGCACTCGCAACAAGTGACACTCACACAAGCACAAATGCACACACACAGTGACCTGTACACATGGGGGAGAAACTCAGCCTGTGGAGACCTCCCGTCCTCGGACAGAAGAGGTCGAGGAAAAGGCGAGCAGTCAGTGGAGTGGGGAGCATCTTCCTCAAGAAACAGGGGCATTTAAGAGGCCCCCAAAGTGAACTGAAATCCCCCATGTCAGCAGAAGGAGCAGGCTTAGGGGAGGGAGGCAGGCCTGGGTCAGACCAGGTGCCCCCGTCCATTAATGTAGATGCCATTGCCCGTGGGCTTGGCCCGCAGGGTCCCATTCTCCTGAACAAAATGGTTCATGGCCTGTTTGATGCCTTCATCCCGATCTTCCTCCTCCTCTGCCCGCCCATGGCCTGGAGACAGCAGTTCAGTCTGTGTTTCAATCTCTCTCACCGTGGTCAGCGTGGAATAACTACGGCCCTCTGGCTCTTCACTCTGGAGACCAAGGGAAGAGAGCAAGTCAGGAGCCAAGACAAGGGGGCAACCAGACACAAAGCTGGGCATGTGTGGGGCAGGGTGGGGTCAGAGGTCAGGCAGAAGCAGGCGGTTGGGTTGTCTCCGAGGCAATAGGGCTCAGAGGTCAGGGGCCAGGAACCAGTGGTAGGCATTGGGGAGGGGAGACAGGAGCACAGAGCATAGCAGAGATGTGGGCTGGGCAGCGGGCTGGGCAGTGAAAGCCAGAGCTGAAGTGAGAGGGACTGGTGAGGGGCTGCTGACACGCAACATCTGGGACCAGGAGAGGGGCCTGAGGAGAGTGGTAGGGACACCGGTGGGGCCGGGGGCCTCACCATCACAGAGCAGCTACTGTTGTCCTTGAGACTATCAGGGTGGCCCTCGGCTCTCAGCCCTACACTCTCCTCCGGCTGCAGGGCCCGGACATGGAGGAGGGGTTAGAACACAGCTCAGCCTTTCTACCTCTGTCCTCCACCAGCCTCCTCCCTAATCATCTGTCCCCAAACCCAAGAGGTCTGCTCTCTCCTCGACACCAACCACCTCATTCCCCTCCTCTACCACCCAATCCCTCCCTGGAATCTGTGTTGATAGTGGTTTCCCAGAGCAGCCCCTAAGCCAGTGCTGAACGGGGCCTTCCAGAGGAACCCCATCAAACCCAAAGCAGCTCTACTCCCCAACTCTACCTCCAGCCCAGTCCCAGCTATGGATTAGCAGTCAGATCTGGAAGAGGCCAGACCTGGTGTTCCTGGTCTCCAGAGGAGCCCAGATACAACAAACCTTGGTGGGGCCACACTCCATTCATGTACCCACTCTGGGCACTCACCTGGCTCCTAGGGTCCGTGTGATGGGAATGCAGCCTTCGGATGGAGTTCTCCCTGGTTAGAGTCAGCTCCTCCTCACTGGGAGAGACACAACTTTGTCAGGAACTAAGGGTAGTGGTAGCCTCCTAAAGTAAGCCCAACCTGGCCCAGCCTATGTGAGACCACGCTGGAAGCTCAGCTATCACTGCAAGGGTGAGTGTATGCCCACAGGGGGCGATATGGCTGGCAGTATTTGCCAACAGCCTGTGTACGTGTGAGGGGCCTGAACAGCATGTACATGCCCATGTGGACCGAGTGTGTACTTGGTGAACTTGTGTATGTACATCTGATCCTCAGGCAGAAGGTTCCCTCAGTTAGCTGTGATCTAGGCCCAAGGTCCTTCTCATCTCCAGAAAGACCCTGCCCACCTCTCTGGGTTAATAACCTTCCCAGATATCAGGACATCCAGGCTCCAATCTCTCCTTGGTCCTGGCCCACCTTCTGTTTGCCTTTTCTTGGTTCCCAGCTTCCTCTACCTTCCCAGGGGCAGCCAGTACTCACTACTTCTGGGTCATCTGCTGGGCCTTGCGCCGATGGTATCGGGACATGAGCACCACCACCACCACCAGAAGGCAGAACAGGAGTGCGGCAATCACGCCCACTGCCACCACCGAGGCAGATACCAGGTCCACCTGCTTCACATTGGCATCCTGAGGGTCTGCTGGGGACAGGCCACTGTCTGAGGTTGATGCCTAGATCCCTCACCCACCCCAGGTCCCACATCCTTACACACATTGTCCTCCCAAAACACATCCCAAACCATTCTCTTGCCTGATCCCTGCAAAATACATACTGTCCAACACCCTGCAGTTGAATACTTTCCCAACTCACTCTCTCTGTCCTGCTTCCTGTTGCCCCCACCAGACCTTGGGCACGGGTCTACTCCCAGTGCTTACCAAGAACATCCACAGTGACCTGAGAATCCCTCGAGGAAAGCTCATTGCTGACATGGCAAACGTAGATGCCACTGTGCTCAGGGGTCAGCCGAGGAAAGCCCAGAGTGGCCCCTTCCACTCGGACACCACTGGGCAGAGGCCCATCCAGCCTGGAGGACACGGAAGCTGATGGGTGCCAGCTGGGGCGGGCTGAGGCTGCCACCACCTAACGTGCCTGGGCAGCTCTTCACCTCCCTCCCCCATGACGTCACCTAGAGCCGCTGGCTGTTCCCACGGTGCCCCTCCCTCCCTTAGGCAGGTCTAGGCAGAGGCCCCTTCTCTCTGCCGCCCAGTCTGACCCGGGCACCCCCCACACACACTCAGGGAAGATCCACATGTGTGCCATCCCATATGTGCCCACAGGCATCACGTCATCCAACACTGGGTACCAGTACAGAGTTGCAGTACGGCATTCACATGTTATAAAGTCCACACAGTAGGACCTCTACTCCTATGTAGGCTCAGATATACATAGAAAATGTGACCACATGCTCCAAGACCTGTGATGTTGCATGGCAGAGCACATGAATAAAGCCTCAAACCCAAGGCCACATGCATAGCTTACATGCTCCCATGTGAGAACATGCCTGTCATGGGTTCACACACATGTGCACTTGACCCTTCCCTGGATTCTCTGGATCCTGGAAAAATGCCAAGAACTCCTTAAGGGAACTGCGTGGATGCAGCAGTAGTGCTTCTGAGGTGCTGGCCATGTGATAGTGATTATATGGGTGTTGGTTTTACAACAATTACAGTCAGCTGCACATTTTTGCTGATGTACTTATGTAAATAACATATTAATATTAAAATTCTGTGTCATATTTCACAATTTAAAAGTTAGAAAAAAAGCCAACGACTCTGGCACTCTGATTTCTTTAGCTTATTTCCAGCCAACGACCATGTATCATAAATTCCTGGGACAAGCCAATAATAAGGATCTGGTGACTCCATGCATATTCTTGCGTTCATCTAAACATGTGCCCCAACTTATTTGAGGTTCAGAATATATTGTCCCAGTCCCATAATGAGTACATACTGGTCCTAAGAAGGAAGGGCTGTAGTCTCAAGCTAGGCCTGATGAGGGCTCTCACCGTGTCCAGTTGTATGAGGGAGGGGGTTGCCCTTCACTGAGGCACTTAAGTGTAGCTCCTTCTCTGCCAACATGCCATATACTTTGGTCTTCAAGGCCCCTCACAGTGGCCTCAGTAAGGACTGGAATGGGAAGTGGGAGGAGAAAGAGTGGAAATGATACCTTTGATCATGCCGCTCCCCAAAGAGTCCCCACCCCATGTTCCACCCTACCTGGAATAGTCTCCCCCTGCCCTTCTCCATCCTACTCATTAGCTGCCAAAGCCTAGCCTGGCCCCATCTCACTGACAGCTTCCTGGCCACACTCTTCCCTCCCCTCTCTAAACCCAAAGAGTCCACATTGGTTTACTTGTGCAGTAAGTCTATAAGTCCTTAGAGTAGCAATTATATTACTCTTTTTCTGAATCCTCCATAGTGCCAAGCATAGTGCTAGTCACAGGTGCTCAATAAATATTCCCTGACTCATATTGATTCGTTAATTTCTTTAACAAACATTTGTTGAGAGCCTACTTTGTGCCAAGTGCTGAGTTAGTATGAGTAGAAAACAGTCCTGTCCTCCCAGGGGCTCTAAGTCTAATGCTGGGAAAACTACCTTTACTGAGCACATTGTATGTGCTAAGCAGTGTGTAAGATGCTTTACATTCATGGTTACTAATTCTCATCAGAACCCTGTAAAGTTGGTGTAATTCTACTCATTTTGCTGATGAAGAGAATGAAGCCTAACAAGATTAAGTAACAGCTAGTAAATAGTACAGCTATGGCTTATCCCAAATCTATCTGTCTTTAAACCTTAAACTAAGGAGCAGTGGTGGCACAATGGTTAAGCACTCAGCTACTAACTGAAAGGTTGAAAGTCTGAACCCACCAATGGCTCCTCAGGAGAAAAGACCTGGTGATCTGCTCCTGTAAAGATTACAGGCTTGGAAACTCTATGGGACAGTTGTACTGTCCTATAAAGTCACTGTAAGTCGGAATTGACTCAACACACAACAATCAACCTTAAACTGTGTATTTTACAACATGCTTTCAATTCTATTTTTGTACTAATTCTCTCAACAACCATGGGAAGCAGAACAATCTCCTTTGTAAAGATGAGGACACTGAAGCTCACAGAGGTCTAAGCAGTTTGCCAAAGTTATCTGGCATTGGACTCCAGGTGTCCAATCTTTGGACTAGTAGTCTCTCAACCACACAATATGGTCTCTAGGATCCAGGCTGGCCAGGCTGGTGCGACTCATGGTGTCTCACCAATCCTCTCAGAGCCCATGGGAGTCCCGACCCAAGCATCCCAGTACTCACAGGCCACTTGGAGAATGTGAGTGATCCTTTGGTCCTGGAGCAGGCCAGGGTGGGACACCACACAGGTAAGTGGTTGCCCATTCATGCTGCGGCTGGGCACCAGGTGGAACTCTGAAGTGACAGCAGCGGAACGGGAGTGCGTGAAGGAGCGGCTAGAGGCTGTGCCCTTGACCTCTGTGTCCCAGGTCACACTGGGGGCCGGGCTGCCCTCAGCTGTGCAGGAGGCTGCCAGGGTCAGGCCCTGGCCCTCTTCTAGTGCTGGACCAGGATTCAGGGAGGGCAGGGGAGGCACTGTGGGTGGAGGGAGGCCAGGTTAGGAGTCTGAACAACCCCTGTCAGGAGACTCAGCCCCCTCTCATCTCAGTCTTACACAGGCACAAACTTTCAGGCTCTTTTGTCTTCTGTAACTTCAACACCAAAGACGCTAGCTGAGTGGCATAACTTCAGGTGACTTTTACTATTGTCTCTGTACCTTTCCCCATTGTTTGAATTTTTTTACAGCCAGCATGGGTCATTTTTTAACAAAAATAATGAAGTAATTAAAAAAACTAACCAAATAACATCTATATAATAATAATAGCTGCCACTTATTAAGCACTTATTATGTGCCAAGCATTATGTTATCCACTTTATAAACATTAGTTCATTTAATCTTGTGAACAAACCAGTGCAGTAGGCATTATTATTTCTATTTTACAGGTGAAGAAACTGAAGCTCAAGGAGAGTAAATTACTTATCTTAGGCCATCAGCTATTAGGTGACAAAACCTAGATCCACATTTAAGTTTTTCTACTCCAAGGGTAGTTTTACTAACTTTCATGTAAATAGAGGGAAAACATAAAGTCTTGTATTGTTTGTCTTCACAGCATCAACAGCCCAAGCCCAGAATGGGAAAGGTTTAACTTGACCATAAATCAAGGGCATCAGTTGACCCTGAGTCCCACAAGTGAAAGTGGTGGTTTAGAAGGCTATTTATTGTGTACTGAATTGTATACACAAAAATGGTTGAAATGGCAAATGTTTTGTTATATGTATTTTACCACAAAACAAAACAAATTAAAAAAAAAAAAAAAAAACACGATTGTGATCTCAGACCACATTCAGCCAAGATTAGATCAAGGAAGGTGTTAGCCTCACTGGTCCGTGTGCAAGCCACACCATAGCTGACCTGTATGTCCATATCTGGGCTCAACATTTGAAAAGATTGGAGTCCAGGATGGCAAAGGAGGCTTCGAATCAGTGTCTTTGGTGGAACTGACGCAGGAACCAGTAAATTTAGCTCGGAGAAGAGCAGATTTGGGTGGCACAAGGCAAGGGTCCTCAGTTCTTTGTGCAGAAGAGAGAATAAGCCTGTGCCATATTGCTTCAGAGGCAAAAGTAATAGAGGGAGATTTCTGTTCCACGGAAGGAAGAACTTCCTCATCAATGGATTCTTTCCACAGAGGCCCTGGCTGTCCCAAGGCTGACCAAGCTATTTCAAACTGTTGGAGTCAGTCGGAGAGATTTTCTGGATGGGTGGGAGGATGAGCTGGATGACTCAAACCCTGTAGCCCGCTCATTCTTACAGTATCCTACTTCTTACTCCTGTTCTGCTTTGACCCGTCCATCTTTGCAGTTCCCCTATCTGCTTCCCCCTGTTTCTTGTTTATCCTTACCAAGACTCCGAATATCGGGTCCTGGTGCCTCCGTGCGCGCACACGCACACGCACCGGACGCTCCCCACCGCCCCGGACCTTCCCCAGCCCACCGCACTTACCCAGTACGCGGAGCCGCAGCCGCGCTTGGAAGCTGCCGGCTGGGAAGGTGCTGACGCGGCACTCATACTCGCCCTCATCGGCTTGCACAGCGTTGCGCAGGAGCACGGAGCCGTCAAGGGGGTCCCGTGGGGGCTGTGGCTGCTCAACGCGACCCTCGTAGGCTGGGCTCACGTGGAGCCCGTATTTGGAATTCAGTAGCGCCAGCTCCTGGGCGCCCTCCGCCGTGTCCACCCGAGCCCAAGCCACCTGCCCCACCTGCTCGTCAGGGTCCCCTCGGTAGAAACAGGGCAGCTTTGCATCCTGGCCCAGCACCACAGTCACTAGATCCGAAGTCTCCAATTCGCCTGCCGAGCACCATCCTGCAGGGGGCAGACACGGGTTGCCAGGATTAGGTGCGCTGCCAGAGCCAGGGAAACACTTATTCATAAAGATAATGACAGCAAGGGCAGCTGGAACTCCCGGAGCATTTTGTGCTTACGAAGCACTTTCAGTCCATTACCTCATTAGAGCCACAAAACATTCCCAAGAGGTAGGTGTTATTATCATGGCCATTTAACAGATGAGGAAACTGAGGCCCAGAGAGAGGAAGTGACTTGCCTAAGGCCATGCTGACAATTTATGGAAGAGCCACATCCCTCTCCTAGCCCAAGATTGTATCCTGAGCAATTGTAAGGTGAGTGGCTATAACAGGACAGAGAGACCCAGCCAGCCTCTGCACTCAGGGAGCTCACCCTCCTCTCAGGGAAATGAATTTTACATGCACAGAAACAGGGAATCCCCAGGACAAACACTTCCACAGAAGCCTCAACCTACCAGGGAAGATAAAAGTGAACGTTTCCAGCAAAGGTCAAGAAGAGCTGGTGTTTGGGATAGAGCAGTAGGGTGGGAAGGGCCCCTCAGTAGAACCTTCAGAAGCTTCTTTGCATGGTTTGAAGATGAGAGACCTGGATTCCCAGAGAGAAGGAGTCACTCAGTGGGAGGAACGTCGTGGACCAAGGCTTTGAGGCAGAAATGAGCAAGTCACTGAAGACAGAAAGGGCCCAGGTCAGAGGCCTAGAGAGATGAGGTCAGGCAGACACAGAGACAGGGGAGCCAGAATCAGAGCACCAGGGATGGGGACCAGAGGCACAGGGTGAACGTCTTGCACACGGACTGGGTACATGGAGCTAAGTAGGATGAAGTACTTAGGGCTTTTAGAGTCAGAGACATACATCATGTAGACCTCATCGCCAAATGAGAAAACATTTGCTGCCTTCAAGGAACCTGAGGTCTGTTCAGGAGGAGGAAACACATGGAGACAGATGTGGAAACCTGTGATGATGGTTTCTGATCCAGTTCTCAGTGATGTGCTGCCTGTCAGTTGTGGGATGGGGCAGTCACTGTGGGCCCAAGTCATCTGGGAGGGCCTTAGGCAGGAATTAGGTAGCATTAGGAAGAGGCTAGCATGAGTAAACACCAAGGATGTGGAGAGGCTGGCTGGCTCAGGAAGCATCAAAGAGAAGTCTTAAGGCAGGGTGTGTGTATTGACCAGATGTGGAAAATATGATTGGGGTAGGGTGAGGCCAAATCATTGAGGACCTTCTATACCAGACAAAGGAATTAAGATTCCATAAAGGGGAAGCAGAATCCCTGGGTGGTGCAAATGATAATGAGCTCAGCTGCCAAACAAACTGTTGCCAGTTGGAGTCTACCCAAAAGTGCCTTGGAAGAAAGGCCTGGTGATCTACTTCTGAAAAATCAGCCATTAAAAACCCTATGGAGCAGCTGTACTTTGATACACGTAAGGTCGTCAGGAGTTAGAACTGATTAAACAGCAACTGGTTTGGTTCCTTGGTTTAAAGAGGGAATGCAGAGTTACTGAAGGTTTCTTAGCCAGGGAGTAGCATAAGAAAGTAGTGATGTATAGTTTGACTGAAGACCAGGAGGCTGCAGCTGCAACCCTGGAATAGTGCTGCTGGGGTGTGAGGAAGGGGCAGCTCCTGGGGAAAATTTGATTTGGTGAGTGACTAGAAAGAGAGATAAGGGGAAGAAAGGCTCAAGGCCAGCTCCTAGGTTCCTAGAATGAGTAATTTTGAGGGAGGTAGGGCCCGGGTAACCTCATAGTTAGCATGAAACAAATTTGGAGCCACGGAATAAAACATGTAAAATATAGTTATGGGGGCTGAGGGCAGAATAGAAGGGCACTCTAGGGCGGCAAGAGCTCCCGTGTCTTGGAATTTTTGTACGAGCAGTTCCCGACAGTTGGAGCCCTGTTGGGAGTCCCTGCTCCTGCCCAGCACCTCACACACCTTGCTGCTCCTCATCTTTATCACGCTGTACCCCTGACTGGAATGCCCTCCTCCCTCTGTCTGGCAGATCCTACTCATTGTTGTCTGGAGAGCTCCTATTCATCCTGTAAGACTCCATTTAGGCATCACTTCCTCCTGAAAATCTTCCCTGCCCCTCCACCTCAGGCACCATTAGGGGCCCTTCCTCTGTGCTCTGCCCGATCCCAGCACTTACCCCAGGGTCTGTAATTGCTATTTTCTTCCTTCCTCACCAGACTGAGCTCCTTAGGAGTAGAAACTGGGTCTCACATCACTGCATTTATGGCACATAATTGGTATTCAATTAACGTCTATTAATTGATTGATTGGGTGAATGAATGAGAAACAGGTGGAAGAAGGAAAGGGGAGAATGAAGAGGAATGTGGAGGAATGAGTAGTCCTTGCTTGGGCTGGGCAGGGAGGGGATTGCATGGCAATCTTGGGGTGGAGGCAGGTTAGGCCAGCTAGCTGGGATCACTGCCAGAGAGAGCACCCCTGGACTGGACAGAGAAAGAAAGAACAGGGCATGGAGACAGCAGGCATGGAGGGAGAATATATTGCCACACTCAGGTGGATCAGAGGGTTCTAGTGAGGCAGAACATGGACCAGAAAGGGGGTCCTGTGGCCCTGCTGGCAGGGGTGGAGTGGGGCAGAATGCTGTTGGCAGCTGGGAGGGCCGGGCTGAGACGGGACAGACCTGCAGGGCCAGATACCAGGGCCCTGACCTGCCTAAGCTGATGTTGGTCCCACCCAGCCTAGCCTGGGAGTCCAGCTAACCACCACACTCCTCCCAGGCACCTCCACCCGAACTGCAGTGGGCAGGGCTGCCAAGGAAGGTCAGGGGTGGGGGTGGGATGGGGACTTCTAGCTTATCCTCTGCTTCCAGCACTGGTGTCTGTGCTGGTCACAGGGATCTCAGGCCCGGCCCCACTGGGACACTGAAACCCTTCTAAAGACTATTCCTGGGACAGGGTCGGACAGCATATTTCTCATTCCCATCCTCACACTCACCAACCACCAGCCCTTTCCACCACTGATCAACCACATTTGCCCAAAAAAGTAACTTCTTGGCATTGGGTACCGAGCATATGCCTGAATTCCAGTCCTCCATGTCCCTACCTGTAAGTCCAAGACCCTCATCCCCAAGGAATAAGCCCAAGTTTTGCAGGATGAGGAACCCAGTAAAATAGGAAAGTCCTCTCTTGATCTCTCCCATAGCCCCTCCATTGTCCTAAAACCACTATTTATTTAGTACCTGAGGCTATGGCAGAACCCTCCTCTAGTTGTCACACACACACACACACACAAGCACATGCACATGCACACATACACAGCCTGCAAGAGAAGAAAATGTGGACCCTACAATCCCTGTCTAGGCTAAACTGACCTAAGAGCCCAGACTCCCAGGCCAGGGCTGTCTCCTCCTTCTCTCCCCCACCCAGTGCCAGCCCGGCGTCAGCATGATGATGTCACCAGCCTGAAGGAGACACATTGCCTGCCTGGTGAGGTCACCCTGCGGGCATGTGGTAGCCAGGTCAGGTTGAGCCCACGGACCCTTCCGCTGCAAGTTGTTTGCTGAGGCTGGTGGACTCTGGCTAACTGGGTGCTCCTCCCTCTGACCCTCCCCACCCCATTTCCTGGGAGCACCAGGACGCTGGTCAGGAGCCTTGGTGACTCAGAAGCTGCCGCGCATGACAGCAGGCCTAGCCACAGCCACCACCACCTTGCGCAAGGGAGAGAACAGGCCCAACTGGCCAGACGGGATCCCTGGCCTCGGCCTCCCCCACCTCCACCCCCGGCCAGGCCCCCTCAGGCCTCCTTCGGGCCCTGCCCTCTTTGTACCCCACCCGCTCCCAGACAGGCCCTCCACCAGACCAGACGGGCCTTCCATTGGGCTGCTCCCCACCCTGTGTCCAGAGCCAAACTTTCCTTTCTGTGAGGCCTGCACTCTGATCTCAGAAGAGGATACTGAGGCTGGCAGCTGCAAATACTCAGCCATGGAACAGCATCTTTGAGGGAGGGGGCTTTCTTCGTAAGGACCTTTTCCCCGTCAGCATCTCCCTGCTAGTACATGTAGGGGTACACATAGGGATCCTAGCAGCAGGTCTGTGAGAAGGAGGAAGGGCGTAAGTTTGAGTCTTTTGTGTCTAGAGGGGCTTGTTTGGGTGAGGGCTGGCCAGTCTAAATGCTGGTTCACATGCATGTGAAGCTGTCTCCTTGTGTGAACTTGGGGGTGTTCTGCACATGCATGTGTGTGTGACCTATCTTCAGGAGAGTACCTGTGCTTATCTGTGTCCAGAAAGATGTGCTGTGTAATGATGTCTATGCAAACATGGGCACACACACCATTCCATGTGCAACTCATACCGTCTGTATGCATGGTGGACATTCCTGTCTCATGGAACTCTGCACACATAGTAAATATTTTGAGGTCGATTTCTTGGTTTCTCTTGGCTTCCACATGTCTGTCTCTTGGCTGCCCTTGGTCAGTGGTGTGTGGCTCTGTGCCTTTGTTTCTGCAACCCACCTGGAGGGCCGCCCAGCATCCCTCCCCACTTCATCTCAAGACTTAAGGGCAGATTCAGATTCACCTTGATCTCAGGCTCCAGGTGGAGGTACCCAGAGATGAGGTCACTGTCCCTCCAGGTGATGGGAAATTGCCATCAAGGGCTCCTCAACAGAACAAAACAAAAGCTCTCTCTACCCTTGCTCATCAGGTTCCCATCTTTGTCCCCCCCACCAGCCACTCCTCTGGGCCCCCCAGCACTCTGGCCCCCCAAGGAGGCCTCTCTCTGAGAATCCCTGTCAGAGCCTCCACTGCTGCCACCACCAGAAAAACCAGCTCTGGCTCCAGGCCTGGGGTAAGGGTTGTCTGATGGGAGTTTGGTGGGGAGGGGGGATTCTGCCTGGGGCTAGGGGAGGTATTGGAGCTGTCTAAGGTCTTATTCTTCTTTATTAACTCTTCCCTCCCCTCACTCAGGTAGCAACAGCCTCCGCAAGAGAAAGAAGGGGTACACTGTGAGTTTGAGGTACAAGAAGACTTGGGAGGGGAGCACTGTAGCCCCCATCCAGGATAGGTGACAGAAACAGCTCAGCAAGCTCTTTTCCTTCCACGCTGCCCCCCCATAACCTTGGCCTGGAGGTGCTAAGGAACCTTGAAAACCAGGAGTTTCTCCCTCTGCCTTCATCCACCTTCCTTACTTACCCCCATTGTCCTAAGCCCCCCAGCTTAGTGAGAGCTTCCCAACCTGGGCAAAGCGCCTGCTTGCAGATTATTGCCTGGGGAGGGGGGCCACACCAATCACAAAGGTAGAGGAGAACAATGGGGGAGCACAGGCCTTGAGGCAGCCCCGGCTCTGGCCCAGACACAGCTCCCAGCACAGATAAGTCCCCTAAACCACCCCCTGGAGCCAGAGTCTGAGCCAGGCTGAGTCACCACAACAGCCACACCGTGGGTGGGAGAACCAGAATTCTCCCACCCTCCTGAGATATTAGCCCCCCAATCCTGCCAGTACCCCCCACTGTGGCCAGCTCTGCCACACCCCAAATCACAGCCTCAGCCCCAGCTCTCAGGACACAGCCAGGTTGGGGGAAGGGAGCTCAGGGGACTATGGCAACAGCTTCTGAGGCCTGAGGCTTCCTGTGCTAGTGAGAGTGATCCCCACTGCCCCCTCCACAGACCTCCTCCAGGGCTTGGTGGTTGACACCCCAGTTCTGAACTTCACCTTTTCATTTTAGATTCTATTCCCAAGTCCAGAGCCTAGACCCCTTTACTCCCTTCTCTCCTGACTCAGCTCCCTACCACACCTTACCCATTCTCTCTGCCTTGACATTGTCGAGAAGAGCCTGGGCATTCTCTCCTCAATTGGCTTGTTCCCCAGGTGTCCGACCCCCATATACTGTCCCTGGAGGATCTGAATCCTGAGGCTGTGGTCTAGAAGATGGGCCTTGGATTCTGCTGTGAGACCCTTGCCGCTATCTCTGTGCTTGGGGTCCCTTTTCCCCAGCCCCCTGAAGTCCTAGGGTGGGCCCCATGGTCACGGGGCCACAGGGCTTCCCTGGGATTCTCCCAGTCCTCTCCATGTTGGGCGGGGAAGCTAGTCTCCCTTTCTGGCTTCCCTGGGTTTGGGTAAGTCCTATAGGAAAGGGCCTGGCCCCCTCCTGAACAGGAGGAGAAGAGCAGGGATAAGGCCCCTCCCTTTCTAGGAAATGAACTTCAGTCAGAAAGCTGATCCTAACCCTCAGAAGGCAGACCTCAGAGAATTCAGGGAAGCCCTTGTCCTCTGATGAGCCAGGGGACTGAAGGAGTGTCCTTCAATTGATTTGGGCCTTGCAGCCCCAGGGCAGGAGATGGGGGAGGGAAAAGGGAGGGGACCTCACCCAAAAACTCATCCCATTAAGGAGAGACAAAGAGCTGTGGTGTTGAGGCGCCTCCCAAGCCTGGGCTCCTCTCCCTGTCAGGGGTGGGGCAGGGCCCTGGGGCTCAGAGCTCCTAATAGCCCAGGAGTTGGGTTGGGGGTGGGGGTATTCAAAGTAGAGCCAGGAAGAAAGCTCCCCTTGGTCTCCACTGAGGGATGGTGCCAGGACCCTTTCCTCCTTCTATCTCCACAGCCAGGCTAACTGCCCCTTCAGCATCCCAGCACCCCACTTCATCCAGGAACCAGACAGTCACAGAGCCATAGAATTTCAAAACTCGAAAGCACATAGAGATATCTGATTTTCTAAAGTCCAGTTTCCTAGTTGCTCAAGGTTACCTAGCAAATTAGTAGCAGAAATGGGGCCAGAACCCAGAACTCCTGACTTCCCAGTCCAAGACTTTCCCAGAGGCTTCCTGGGGGCTACTGAGGAGATCCACACATACATAGAAGCCAGACACTGGGGGGTGGGTGTGTCACAGTACAAGCGAGACCATCTGGTGCTCTGACTACAAACCCGGGGGTCTAAGCCTCACTCTCAGACCAGACCTCCAGCTCTGTGAGGGTTAGAGCACCAGGCTTCCTCCCTGCCCACAGCTCCTCAGTCAGGGATTGGATGAGGTCAGGGGCAATTTCTGAACTAGAAAGGGTCTCTTCTCCCCTTCCCTTAGAAGGAATAGTTTTGTATGCAGAAAAGGTAGATAGAGGCTGTCTTATTCACAATTGCATTGCCAGCATCTAGTACCCTGGCCACACCCAGTGTGCACTCAAATGTGCTATTCTTTAATGAACTAGGGGTCAGGAGACCAATACACTATCCCTGACTCTGTTCTAATACTGAGTAATCTCTCGCAGGTGTCATTTTCCTGTCTGTTTCCCTCAGTTTTCCCATCTGTCAGATGAGGGAGTTGGAGCAGTCAGTGATCTCTTTGATCCCTTCCAAGTCCTGAGACACTGTGGCTCCATTCTTTAGGTGTGGGTAGATCCCAAAGGAAGGTTACTACTGGGATCCCTGGCCCCAGCACCCAGGCCCCACCCTCTTGGGCTAAGTAAGTGAGAAAAAAGGGTTATCTGGAACATGGAAATTAAGGCTTTGGGATGGAGAGGTGGAGGAGTTTGGAGCTCAATATCCTGTGATTACAGGCTGGATCAATGGCCCCTGTACTATAAGATCAGAGTGAAAACAATCACCACACACCTAGGCCAAGCTCTCCTCCTGACAGCTTCAGCTGTGGATTGGAGTGAGAGGGGTAGGGGGCGACTGCTAGGCCTTGCTAGACAACTGATGTGTCCTTGCTACTGATCCCGGAGCTGGGAATCCAACTGTCCAATCCAGACAGTAAGTACCCTGTCTTCCCAAGCAGAAAGATTTTTCACTTATTCCATGGAATCCCATTGTGGTCTCATTGAGCACACCCTCATACATGAGCACATACTCTTCCCTACTCTCAACATAGTAAATTCCTATGATCTATATTTGCTATGTATCCATTAGGAGCCCTGGTGGCTGAGTAGTTAAAGCACTTGGCTGCTATCTGATAGGTCAGCAGTTCAAACCCACCAGCTGTTCTGCAGGAGAAAGATGAGGTGGTCTACTTCTGTAAAGATTTACAGCCTTAGAAACCCTACAGAGCAGTTCTACTCTGTCCTATAGTGTTGCTATGAGTCAGAATTGATGGCAGTGAGTTGTTTGGGGTTGGGTTTTTTTTTTTTTTTTTCCTTTTTTGTATATATACATTAGACAGGTATGGTTACCTAGACAGGGTGTCTAGTTGATAAAATAGGAAGTCAGAGAAGAACAAAAGGGAAGCACACTCTGTCTAGACAATACCCTGGCCAAGACCCCTTCTCACCTAAGTAACCTCCTCATTACCACCACCCTAATAGTATGCCAAGGGAAAGGGAGGGGCCAGAGTAAGAGGAGCCCCACTCCTGTACAGTCCCCAAACAGGTGCCCCAGTCCTGGTGTTCCAGAACATCAAGGAGAAGGGAGAAGGGGATAGAAATGCCTGTCCACTGTCTGGGCATCTAGCTTCCTACACCCTGATGACTGCCGAAGCCAGCTCAGCCCTGAGTCAGCCCCAGCTCCAGTCAGCAACTCAGGAGCCCAGGGGCTGGCTGAAGGAGCCTCCAGGAAGCCCGGGGTGCATGAGGTCCTCCCCAGTTCCACCTTCCTGCCCACCTGTGGTGGGCTACCATATCAATTCCCCCAGAGGTGGTCAGGGCTAAGCAAGGCTTTGGCAGAGGTAGAGACCCCCAGACACTGTGGCTGGTCTGGGGGCCGGGGAAGGGGCATGAAGGAAAAGAGCTACATTGGCTCTTCTGGGGGCAGTACTGGCAAGTGAGGGTGGGAGAGAAAGATCAGTTCCCCAGCCCAGCGTCAAAGGAAAAAAATGGGTGTGTGTGTGTGTATGTGTTGGGTGTGCGTGCGTGTGTGTGTGCGTGCGCCAGGTTAGGCTCAAAAACAAGGTTCCTGATGGTTCAGGCAAATCCTACCTGTATATGATGCCAGGAGCAGCAGCAGCAGCCAGGTCTCAGGCCCCCACATCTCGGCTCCCAGGGACAGGGGCATTGGTTGTCAGGCAGACCTGCCAAGAGTCTCTGAAGTTCCACCGAGTTCTCCCTGGGAGCCGGCTCTAGAGTTGGAGAGGGCACAGACCCAGCAGGCAGGACACCACGAAGCCCAGGTACTGACCCACCTGCCTATCCTACTAGGGTCTCCACTAGGGGGCCCAGCCCCGTTTTACCCACCCAGACACAGCTACC
This sequence comes from Orycteropus afer afer, assembly GCF_000298275.1. NCBI lineage: Eukaryota > Metazoa > Chordata > Mammalia > Tubulidentata > Orycteropodidae > Orycteropus > Orycteropus afer. The sequence continues at coordinate 6,180,030 of NW_006921780.1, forward strand.
CCCAAGAAGCCGTGATCGGGAGCTCCGAGCTCCCCCAGAGCTACTTCCCACGCCGTGGCCAACAACGACGGCAGAAACCTGGGAACCTGCTCAGCAGGTCAGAACAGGTGCGTCTCCGGGGGCTGGGCCTGGCACAGAGACTCAGCAGCCACCGCCCCCATGGCCTGGGCTGGCTAATGGGCGCCAGAGAGGGAGGGAGGGAGGGAAGGACCTTGGGGGGGGTGGGATCCCATCTTCAACTCAGGGTTTACCTGAAAATGAGTAGAAGGGGCTGACAAGGGAGAGGCAAGGCCTGGGGAGAGGCCCAGGGTGGCTCAAAGAGGGAGGCACCAGGCCAGGATGAACAGGGCAAGGCCCTTGTGGGCGGAAAGGAAGCCAAGCATCCCACACCCCAGCCAGCTTTGCTGCCTTCCGGGGGCCTTGTCACATTCCCCAGTCTCCGAGAGGGTCTCAGCCGTGGAGCCGCAGAATCAAGGAAGGCCAGAACTGAGGAGGGTCCTGGGAGTACTGACCATCCCTTACCCTTCAAATGAGAAAGCAGATGCCCAGAGAGGAGAAGGGGCTTGCCTGAGAACACACAACTAGGAGTATCATGGTTTGCTCAGATACTTCTGTCCATGACACAGGGAGCCAGTTCAAAGATCTCTGAAAAGGAGTTTAAGTAATCTCACCACCACCACCACCACCCCAATCCCACTCCCATATAGGAGAAGCCCAGGAATTACTCCTACAAGGAATTCCTGGCTTCTTCACAGGGCCTTCTGTCAGCCATCCCTATCTCTCAGCTTCAATATCTTGTTACCTGGCCAGAAGTCCCAAAATACATCAGCACAACTTTAGTGGAAAAGGGAAATGGTTCCTTTTCATAATGTCCATGGCCATTTTATCCCAGACTCTGGACAGGGACCACATGTCTGGATTTTGCAAGGACAGTCTAGATTTCAAATACCCTGCCCCTGTACTCCTGTAAGTATACTAGTATATATTAGGTCACATGTTTCCATTTTGGATACATAAACTGCCACCCACAAGTTATACAAAATATTACCAGCCTGGCTGGGATAGTCAGAGTGAGGGGGTGGGATAGTCAGAGGGAGCGGGCAGACTCTGAACCCCCTGATAAATTTGTGAAGGGAAGGGGCAAGACAGCTCTAACAGACTGGGGCTAGAAACTAAATATAGAGACAGACATTGGTGAAGAAAAAAAAAATAATGTCTGTCTGGAGAGCGGCAGGAATAAGAATCAGAAATAGTAAGGGAAGGTCATGCCATCTGGGATATTTTCCACCACCACCACAATTCCAGTTGTAGAAATCATATTTATCTTTCAAGGTTGACCTTAAATGCCACCTCTTCCATGAAGCCTTCTTAGCTCCTCCCACCCAAATTAATCTTTCTCTCCTCTGTTCTCCCTCAGTCTTTGCTAGCCCCTTTATTATAGCTTGTGTACTGGTAATTTGTGCAATCTTATCTCCTTAACTAAATTGTAAGCTTCAATTCAAGAAACATTGATTGCACCCTGCTGTGTGCCAGGGATTCAGTAAATGTGTTTAATTGAGGGGCAGGATAACAGCTATAGGCTGTGAACCCTTTGAAAGTAGGCTCATCTCATTCATCCATATCCCAGCACTAAATGGGAACAGGGGAGCCCTGGTAGTGTAGTGCCTGAGGCACTTGACTGCTAACCAGAAGGCTGGTGGTTCAAACCCACCAGCCACTCCTCAGAAGGAAGGTTGGGCAATCTACTTCTATAGTGATACTGCCTTGGAAACCCAAGCAGGGGTCCTTATGAATTGGGTCCGACTCCACGGCACATAACAAGAACAACAAATGGGAACAGAATACCTTTTTATTGAAGGCATGAATTTATGAATGAATGTCTGCATGGAAAATATGGTGAAGGGAAGGTCAGGGAAGCAAAGACCCTGACTGACCCTGAATTACTATCCTGCATTTGGGCTGTGACCCTGACTTTAACCCTGCTCTGGACTATGACCCTAGATCTGGCTCTAGACCCTAACTGTCAGCAACGACCATGGTAGTGACTTCTTCGTTGGGGGCTATTTCAACCAGGTGAGGAGGTAGCACCAAGGGCCAGGCTGAGTGCCCAAACTCCCCAGTTTCTCTCCACCTCCACCTCGGTGAGCCCTTTCCCCTCTTCTGGACTCAGGTCCCATCTGTGCCAGGGAAGGAGCCCCACCCCAATGCTGCTTTGAGATCCACTGTGGCAGGGGTGGAGTAGGGCCAGGGGGAATGGGAGGGGGGAGCATCCTGTGTTATAATTATAATTATTACACCTTGGATCCTATCGCATGGTTTCAGAGGAGCTCCTTTCCTTCCCACGGATTGACCCCTCCCGGCGAATTAGAACCAAGGGACCATAGGAGAAACTGAGGCATTGCGGTGGGGAAGCATTTAGATCACAAGGTGGGTATCCAGTTCCTGTATCTCCTTCAGCCTTTCCATTCTCATTTCCCCACCTCCCAGCAGTACTGCTAGTCAGTTTGGCTCTGAGCCCTTGGCTGGGGGCCCTTAGTCATGCACCCTCAACTCTAGCCATGCAGAACACTGAAGGGAGGCAGGACTTTCCAGAGGAAGTCTTAAGGCCAGGATGTAACCAATATTTTTTCATGAGTATATTCAGGTGATAGTAAACAGCAGAGGCAGCCTTCAAGTGGGACTAAGGGCACCATTGGCCCAAGAAGGAGCACTAGAGCCACGCAGCCACCCCAGACCTTTGCTAGAGGTAGGGATCTTTCTCTCATCTAACAGATATCTATGTCCAAGTCCCTCTGCCCCCTTGTTCCCCTAATCTTGTATCTCTCACAGCTTTTGGAGAATATGCCTTCATGCTGTCCTCCCCTCAGTGGGATGAAGCCTAGGGAAGGCCTGCTCCAAGGCTGGGGCTGGGAGGACATATTGGTAGGGGAAGACTTTCAAGGCCAATGCCTGGTATCTCAGATTCTGTTCTTTCTTCCTCACTGATTCCCCATTCCCTTCATGACTCACTATCTACCCATTTCCCACCCACATTCTGGGCCCTAAGAATGGGAACAATCCAAGGCAAGGTGGCATCTTCAGCATGTGTTTTTGTCTGAGTGGTATCACAACTACATGCCTGCACGCATGCATGCGTTCATTCAGCAGACATTTAATGAGCACCACTTTGTGCTGGGTTCTAGGGAGAGAACCATACCAAGCATGGTCCCTGACCTCAATCAAGAGAAACAGACACAGAAACAACTATAATACACTGTACCTCACCATCATGGGCTCCCTATGTGTCTCTGTATGTGTGCATACCATGCACATGTGTGAGGCTATCTGTGTGCATAACTATGGCTATTCATTATCTGCATGTGTCCAAGCATCCGCTTATAGCCTCGGCTCTGTCCCCATGGCAGACTGCACATCTCACCCAAACCGGTTGGAGTGGGTTGTGCTGAAATTTTTGTTTGTGTCAATGGTACTTGGAGGTGAGTCAGGGAAGGACAAGGATGGGTGGGGTGGTGTAGGGGAGAAAAAGAGTGAGAGTGAGGGTCAGATTGAGTGAGTGGGGGAGTGAGGGAGTGGGTAAGGTAGGAAGAGCTCGGGGGTGGGGTGTCAGGAGGATGGGTCAGGGGTAGGAGTAGATGAGAAAGCACTCTTGTGAGTAATATCCTGTTTGTCTGCAGTAAGGTCCCAGGTCAGGGAAGAGTCAAAGGCTAGAGGGAAGACCCTTGGGCTTTAGGAGAATGGAGGGTAGGTAATAAATCCAAGTGGAACTAGCTGAAAGCATGGGTATGGATACAGTGTCTGCATAGTTTGTCTCTCTGTGTGGTATCAAGCTATTCCTGATCTGCTTACTGCCTTGATTTCTGCACAGTTTGTACAAAAAAGTGTTGAGGTGCTGATTGACATTCTAGTGGGAGATTACTGACATGGGATTTGATTCTAACCTCAGAACTGAGGCCATTTCAGGTAGAAACTTCAAGGTCACTCCTCCAGCTCCTCACTCTGATGCCCCCTACCCATGAAAGGATGGGGAGGAACCTCCATAAAGAAAACAGGGGCTCCAGAAGTTTCTCCTCCATTGAAAGACACATTTGCTTCCTCCAGCTGGACTATTTTTTGTTTTTTTTAAAAATATTTATTTATTTATTTATTTTTCAATTTTATTTTGATTTGGGTGAAGATTTACAGAGTAAATT
>NW_006921780.1:6185269-6190351 GCF_000298275.1 Orycteropus afer afer
TGATACTGCCTCGAAAACCCAAGGAGGGGTCGCTATGAGTCGGGGCCGACTCGACGGCACATAACAACAACAACAATTGTTTAGCCTGTCCACCTATCTATCCGTCCATATACCCGTTTGCCTTCACTGACAACTCAGTATCCAGCTGGACTTTCACTGTACCTGATATTAGCATGGTGGCATCATGTTTCCCAGATTTCATCTAAATGCTGCCACATGTTGCTGCTCCTATCTGCCTCTCCTGCCAGTCCAATGAGCCGCAATACCCAGCCCCGTCCTTTGATGACAACTACACTTCCTGGTTGCCTAACAACATCCCTTAATGCTCAGGGGGCTGGATTTTCTTGTTCCTCAAGGGCTTAAAGCCAGAGTGACCACTCAGGGGAGAAGGTAGCTGGGTAAGGCACATATAGGCTTTGTTTCTCAGTAGGCAGTTATGTACAAAGCCCAGAAGCCAATCATCCCACCAATCTTGCTCCCACCTCATGGATTCCCCAAGCTTCTGTAAACTCACTACCATGACATCAGGGACCAAGCCTTGGGGAGAGACAGACCCTTGTCTGTGTTGTGCTTGTCTCTGGATACACTGGCATTTTTAGAGGGCTCATGGAATAGGTATAGGCTAGTCCAGAACTAGGAGTCCCTGGTAGTGCAAATGGCTAAGCCACTGGCTACTAGCCACATGGTCGACAATTCAAACCTCCCCAAAAATGCCTCAGAAGAAATGCTTGGCCATCTACTTCTGAAAGGTCACAGCCTTGAAAACCCTATGGAGCACAGTTCTACTCTGCAACACATGAAGTCACTGTCATAGCAAGTGGTTGGGTTTTGTTTAGTCCAGAACCAGTGTAGGACCCCTTGTTCTACTGTGGTGGCAATAACGGTAGCAGATGCAGCAGCAAGGGGGAGTCAAAAGTAAATGTTTTAGTGGGACCCTGAGAATGAAAGGAAAGACTAGATTCTAGTGAGGACCCTGGCCCTGCTCTCCAGCATCCTCCCCATTTCTACCTCCATCCTCAGAAAGGGCCAGGGTTGCCTTCTTGGGAGTCTACCTGATGGATAACATGAAGGACAGTCCCCAGGGGCCAGCCCAGCCTGCAGAGCCTGCATCCCCAGGGGCATCTTCAGGTGACACGGAGCCTCTATCACTTCTCCCATTCCAGTCTCCAGGTTGGATGCTGAAGTTGTGATTCCTCTCCAAACTAAAGTGCAACTTCTTGGCATTCAGCCCAAGTTCCTACCACTACTCAACTCAGCTTCCCCAGAGGAAAGCCTCCTGAGGTCCTACAATTGAGCTTTGCTCAATTAGTCTGGTGCATTGGAGATGGCAGAATAGTCGCAGAGCAGACAATGGGCTCCAGGTAAAGAAAGAGACTGTGAGATCCAAGGGCTGTAAGCTACAAAGAAAGGGGATAACAGCCATAAGGAAAAGGGTAGGAAAGATCCTGAGGGGTGAAAGCAAGGGCTGAAAGGATCCGAAGAGTTGAAGAAGTTGGAAGACATTAGAAGAAAGGAGTAGGAACTGAGAGGAAACAGAGGGAGGTGAGGGGGCTTGGGGGAGGAAGTAGAATCTGGGAATTCCTATAATTTTGAGGGAAGATTTTCTTTTAAAAGTTGTTAGCATGATCCTCCTTTTATACAGCCCAAGAGTATTCATCTTGCTACCTTATAAATCCTAATTCTCTCCTTACCAGGACCCCAAACTCACCTCTGACCTGGAGCCCCACACAGTGTTTCTATCATGGATGCTCAGCAAACAACCAAAAAACAAACTCACTGCCGTCAAGTCCATTCAACTCATAGTGACCCCCCCCCCCTTGGGTTTCCAAGGCAGTATCACTACGGAAGTAGATTGCTGGTGGGTTTGAATTGCCAGCCTTCTGGTTAGCAGGCCAGTGCCTTAGGCACTATACCACAGAGCTCCCTAGTGTTCAGCAGGCAGATGTAATTGCCCTGGTTGGAGGCCAGGATGTGGTGCGGCTAAAGAGGGGCCCCAGTCCCAGACGCCCAGGCTCTACCTCTGCCCAGCTCTGGAAAGCAGGAGCCAGATCTCCCAGCTCGAAGTACAGACTGTTTTTTTTTTTTCTTTCTTTCTCAATCTCTCTCTTACTTTTTCCTTTTTTTTTTTTCCTCCTCCCTTGGCTTCTTATCTCCTCTTAAATATTGGCTTGGTTCAGACTAACCAAGGGAGGTAGGAGACCTCAGTAGTTCTGCCCCCTAGGTCCTGAGTTAGGGAAGCAAGGCTTTCCAAGGCCAGCTGAAGCAGGGGTAGTACTTGACCTCTCTCCCACTACACTCAGAGATTTGGATCCTGTCCTATACCAGTTTTTGGACTCATGAGGCAGTAAGGGCTGGAAGACTTTGAGCTGAGGATGGGGAAGTTAAGTGCAGGGATGTGGGAGAAGCCTATAGTGGAATCCCATTAGAGCATGTCTCCGACTCCCTTCCCAGAATCTTCTCCCAACACCTCTCAACATGTAGTTCATATCTTCCTTGCAGGAGCCCCTAGTTACTGCCTCCAGCCTCAACTTAGAGCCCTCTTGAATCTCAATTTCTCCTTCAATTACAGAAGTGGCATTAAAAAAACGGCTAGAGATCAAGGTACAGGGCAAGAGTCCCTCTCCTGTGATGATTAGCAAGGTCAGGAAGCATCAGTCTATGAGGAAAGGGTAGAGGAGCAAAGACTGGAGTTTAACCTCCCCTCACCAGCCGACTTCTCACCCTAGGTCCAAGCCTTCACGCCCTAATGTGGGGGAAATTCTACTTCCTGAAAAGGTCGCACATGTTGAAGCTCCTTCAGGTCTGCATCAGTGATCAGACCCCAGGGACTGCAAACTGGTTGCATAGTTGTAGAATGTATCCAAAAGAGGGAAGCCTGGCATCTCCTAGGAAGTTCCACAGCACCTTGCAGGAAAATCAGATGGTTGGCTCTGCTCAGCGATAAGATAAGATAGATAGATAGATAGATAGACAGACAGACAGACATATACAGAGAGATGGGCAAAAAGAAGCAAACTCAAAGAAAGAAACACATAAAAAAAATGTGAGACAGGAGACAGATCTGATGGCAGAGTGAGACAGATGGGAACTTAGAAATGGAGCTACATACAGAGCGAGAGAAAGAACTTATATATATTTGTATTTATATTTACCAAAGGGGGAGAATTAAAAAAGATATAAAAGTTGAGACAAAATCTGAAACAGAGACAGAAAGACCTGAAGAGAAATTTCTGGATGCCACTTGTCCATTGCTGGTATTTCCTTCTGCCCTCAATTGCTACCACTCAACAATGACCCAATGATATTTTCCTTTCCAACACTGCAAAGTCCCTCGACAACTAGAATTCTTCCCCATTCTTACACCACCTCTCTATCATTCTCCAGATCACCTGATGCCCACTTCCCGCCACCCCATCTGGTTCTAGTTTCATCCTTCTCTCTAACCTTCTTTCAGCTTACGTCTCAGAGGGGCTTTCAAGTTTGGGCCTCTTGCGATCTCTTTTCCTGGTCATTCCTCTGTCCTGCTGGTCCAAGTCCTTATTCTGGCCACATAGAAGGCTGAGACCAAAGAGCCTGAATTGGAGCCAAGAGCATATGGAGCCAGAATAAACCATGGGAAAAACGTAGAAGGGTCAGAAGACAACAGAAAAGGAGCCAAAGAGAGGAGCTGAAGGGCAAGATAGCCTGGGAGATACAGGCAGAGAGAATCGTGGGAGTCTTGAGTGTGGCTAAGACCCTTGGGTTAACTTTCTGTGTATACTGAACGATGCTGAGAACCAGAGATGATTTTGGGGTCAGGAAATGGAGTTAAGGGAAGAAGGAGAAGATAAAGGCTTGGTGAAGGTTTGAGGCAAGGAGTCATGGATTTGGGGCAGGGACAGACACTGAAGCCTGGGAAGCTGGCCTCTATGGGTCTTTGTTTGCTAGAAGTGACCGAGACACATCAAACTCATAGGATAATGAGACTTTCAAGGAGATTTTCTCCAGCCCCTGCCCCTGAACTTGGATATTATTAGCAGATGAAAGCAAGCCCAGAAAACCAAGAGCCCTGACTGCCCTTGTCCCTATCCTTTTTTCTAACTTTTGCAATTCTCTCTGTTCAATTCTTTCCTTTATCTTAATGCCCTTTCAGTTTTAGTGTCATTGACAGGGTCACTGTAGACCATGACCACTTCAGATGTCCAGGAGGTAAAGTATGAATCATATCAGCCTTGTCACTAGGAGGGTATGGGGGTGAGGTGGGGGTGCAGACTGCACCAGGTGACACTGTCAAAGTGGATGACACCAAAAGGACTGTCAAAAATTTTTGTGCACATACAGTACTGCATTGTCAGTGAAAGCAAACATGGGTATACAGGTGGATAGATGGGTGGACAGGCTGAACTATTAGGTATGTCTATGAAGCGGGGATTGTACCCAAGACCATGTACAGGGTTGGCAGACAATGGTCCTATCAGTGTATTTGTATGATCTGTAAGAATTCCCAGGTGCACTGAGGTAGCTACACTCCTTGGAGAGAACAATCATGGGAGAAAGAAGGGCTGCTTATGCACAGGGAGACAGCTCAGTGGGCAGGAGTGCATGGAGGGATGGACACTGGGAAGAGGTAACTATGGGGAGGAAGTGGGAGGGGAGCTGTTGCACTGTAGTAAATTGTGGTCAATGTCATGAGACAAAGTGTATGTGAACTGCTGTATGGAAAGTAAATTTTCTCTGTAAATCTTCACCCAAATCACAATAAAAAAATAAATAAATAAAGAATTCCCAGGTGTATAGTAGAGCTGACAAGGGACAAGGCTGTAGTCACTTCTTGGTCACAGCCAGCTACCCAGAGGGATCGAGTAGTTGAACCAGTAGGCTTGGACCATAGTCACAGGGGACATCAAGCTCAATTGGCATAACACACTACACAAAACATTGTTCCACCTTCTACTTTGGCGAGTAGCAACTGGGATCTTAAATGCTTGCAAGCAGCCATCTAGATGCAATGATGGGTCTCTCCTCGTCCAGAGCAAAGAAGAATGAAGAAAACCAAAGATTCATGGAAAGAATTAGTCCTAGCGATTGGTACACCATGCCATC
>NW_006921780.1:6190451-6204510 GCF_000298275.1 Orycteropus afer afer
GGGGTAGGGGGGAAGAGGTACCAGGTTTGCTGTTCTGATAGAGCCTGGTGGAACCACTGAGACTATGGCCCCCAGATGGCCTTCAGGTCTGAAATTGAACCCACACCTGTGGCTTGCAGCCAAACAAAATGCAGACATATGAGTTGAACATTTACCTGAGGTAGAGACACTCCTTGGAGAAATCAATCATGGAAGAAAGAAGGGCTGTTTATGCCAGGGAGACAGCTCAGTGGGCAGGAGTGCATGGAGAGATGGACACAGGGAAGAGGTAACTATCAGGAGGAAGTGGGAGGGGAGCTGCTGCATTGGGGTAAATTGCAGTCAATGTCATGAGACAAAGTGTATGTGAACTACTGTACGGAAAGTGAATTTGCTCTGTAAATTTTCACCCAAATCACACACACACAAATTTTGTGCAGTGTTTTGGCAGAAATTTATTACTTTTATAAAAATAGCCCTCTGGAAGGCTGGCGGATCAAACCCACCAGCCACTCCTCAGAAGGAAGGTTGGGCAATCTACTCCCCTAGTGACACTGCCTCAGAAACTCAAGGAAGGGTCGCTATGAGTCGGGTCCGACTCAACGGCACATAACAACAAGTTAGTTATAGGGAGCTCTGGTAGTGTAGTGCCAAAGGCACTTGACTGCTAACCAGAAGGCTGGAAGTTTAAACCCACCAGCCGCTCCTCAGAAGGAAGTTTGGGCAATCTACTTCCGTAGTGATACCGCCTCGGAAACCCAAGGAGGGGTTGCTGTGAGTCGGGTACGACTCGATGGCACACAACAACAACAGTTCATTATAACAACAGAAACATGTTTCCTAAACCCAGCTTACATGTATCAATATACCTACAAGGCTAAAACTCGATGCTGATTTACTTTTTGAACCTTCTAATGTGCTCTGGTCAGAGCTGTCATTCTTACCCAATTAAAATGGCACATTGAATCGCATGGTTTCACCTGCACATGGTACAAGCATGTACTGCTGTTTTCGTTGTTGCGGGTGTTTTCAGTCACCGATTTTGTGACTGAAATTTTCTGGTGTTTTAGCTACAATATTGTGGTAATTAGTATTTGTGAACCTATAGCAATCATTTTTTTTTTTTTTAGAATAAAGTTGTAATTAAAGGAAAAGGAGGAGAAAAATAAAGGCTTCTGCTCAGTTACTAATAATGTAACTAATAATGTTGTAATTCAATGTAGAAAGATTTACAAAACAATTTTGTTATTAGTATTCATATAATCTAAGAAATACTACATTTAAGCAATTTACAACTTTATTTATCATGTATTATTCTATGCTAAAAATTGATAAGAAACATTACTAAGGATTCTGGTGGTGTAGTGCCTAAGGCATTTGACTGCTAATCAGAAGACTGGTAGTTCAAACCCACCAGCCACTCCTCAGAAGGAAGACTGGGCAATCTACTTCCATAGTGATACCACGTTGGAAACCTAAGGAGGAGTCACCATGAGTCAAATTAACTTGATGGCAGCAAGTTTGGTTTTGGTTTTTTTTGAAGGATTCTGTATGATCCGGGAAGGGAGGAGGTCCAGGGTGGCCAGGAGTGGTGACACCAATCCTAGTTATGTCACTGAATCATACAAGTACAGATTGGCTAATTTTCCTTCTATTTTCTTTCTTTCTTCCCCCAGCCCCACCCCCTTGGCTTCTTCTGTTTCCTCCAAAATACGGGCTTGGTTCAGACCAACCAGGGGAGGCAGGAGTCCTGTGCAGTTCCTCTACCTGGATCTAGGGTTAGGGCAGCAATGGATAGAGGCTTCTAGCTACTCTGCAGAACTGGAAGAGGTACAGAACAGGACAGGGTACAGTTAAGAAGTGTTAAGAGGGTCAGGTTCCTTGTCCAAGTGAGATTCCCACTGCTGAGGACTCAATCAGAGTAGAAGCTGGGAGGAGAGGAAAAACAAAGCTAGATGAGAAGAGCTGGAAAGGCCCCTGGGGTGGGGAGTTCCCTTTTCTATCCTATAGAGGAAGAAAATGAGTCTGGCAGAATAGTCAAAGACTTAGGTAAAAACAAGAGCCTAAAATGGGCACAGAGGCCAATAAGGTTTAAGAGAAATGACCCCACCCCCAGGCAGCTCCTATCCTAAATCCTAGGAGTATGACAGATCTGAATCCAGCTGTTGGGATTGGCAAGGTAGTCAGTCGCCTTAGGGAGAAGACTGACTTCATGATTTCAGCCAAAGACTGAGCAGTGAAGACAGTGACTGTTACCATGATCTAAGAACCTGAGAACCCTGCCTGCCAGACTCAGGGAAAGCTATAGTTGGGTAGGCTATTATCAGGTCTATCCTTTAAGGTGCAGGCGAAAAACAGCTCCTGGGAACCTTCCAGTCTCTCTAACTTCTCCTTCCTCCCCACACCCTCCCCATGCTGTTTTCTCCAAGGACCAAGAGTTGGGATCAGGAGGGGAAAAGCCTTACTGTGGAATCAGATTCCTGGTTACATCCCCATTGCATCCTGGCCACTCTTTAAGGCCTTGGTTTCTCAGGGCAAGATGGGGAGAAGTTGCTATGTAGAAAAACTTAAGGCAAAAGTAGCAGTTATCACTGCCATTTTATAACTCAGCCCTAGGGGCCATGGGTCCTGTTTCCACTCCACCCCAGCCATGCTACATTTTCTCTTGCAGCTGAAACTAGGCAGCTTGAATCTGGGCCTCTTCATTCTTCACTGGATCCTGGAGGGACAGAGTTAAGATGCAGCTCTGGAACCTGGTATGAAAAAAAGGGAGATATCAGGGAGGGGCAGGAGTCTGTTTTTCTCACTTCTCCTCCCATCTCACCCCAATGCAGCTTCAAGGCTGGGCAGCTTCTATCCCTGGATCTTATCAGGAGAAACTCCCTGCCCTTAATCCTGAGTTCCAACCACCTCAATGCCTCAGTTTCGTTGTGCTATATGACCCTAATGAGGCAAGATGAACTAAGGAAGTACTCTTTTAGGACTCAGTAGTGAAAAGTTCTCCAAGGGTCAAGTATGCCTAAGATATTCAAGCCACCCCCTCCCCAACCATTTACACGCAATTAAAACGTACTTGAGAGACTGGGTTCTGCTACCCTCTAGTGGTCAGAGCTGAAAGCACGCTCCCTGCCAATCAATCAAGCCTTCAAGCCATTACCACAAAATGTTGGTTTGGAAGACACCTAATGAATAAAGAAACCAACAGCAGATTTTACAAATGAGAAAACTGAGAAGACCTGGAGAGAAATGGTCACTCTGAGAGTCAGAGGTATAGTTGGGATGCAATCCAAACCTCCTAACCCCTAGGCCAGTGCTCAGTTCGCTTCCCCTTCCTTACGCTCTGACTTTTGCTTCTCCTTACCAGCTCATCCCTCGTGGTCTGTTCAAATCAGAAATCCCAGAAGCCAAAAGGACAGGGCCCCCTTTCGCCCCAACCCACCATCCGCGAAGCAACACCTGCACCTCAAATGTCACAATCCCGTTGTCGGTTCGCAGCTGAGGCAGCAGGGCTTTTTCTGAGGAGCTGCTGTCCCTCGACTTTCTGAGGTTAACAATCTTTTGGGATTTTTATTGACCTCGCACAGCTTCTGTCGCTATAGCGACACCACTGTACGGTTCCAGGTAGCTACCCAGGTCTCCTGTTTCCACGGTAACCGGTGCTTTGCGACCTTCAGTTTGCAACGGTCGCATTGCAGCTGCGGCAGTGGTTGCTGAGCGACGGTGGAGAGAAGCTGGGCATCGGTAGGAGGGCTCTTTCCAGGGAAACCTACGGGAGGCGAGGTGCCTGGACCCCATGTTGGAGCGCTGATCCCGAGGCCCTCTTCCCTACCCGCAGCCCATGGCGGTGGCGGTGCCTCCGAATGGGGCGGGGGGCTCGGGCTGGGCTTGGCGACCGGTGGCGCGGGACGCGCTTCTGGCGCGTGCGTATCATTCGTGCACTGAACTGCGGGGACGGTTCTATCTGGTGGGGGGTCTCCTAACCGGAGGGACGAAAGAGCCCAGCAGTGACACCGTTGCCTTCGATCCGGCTGGGGGCCAGGCGATGAGGCTGGAAGCCCAGGGCGGTCCGAGGCGCAGCCATCATGGCGCGGCGCCTGTGGGCGGGCGCTGGCTCTGCGTGGTGGGCGGCTGGGACGGGTCGCGCCGCGTAGCCGCAGTGTCCGCCCTGGACGTGGAGCGTGGAGTGTGGGAAGCGTGGACCGCGGCCCCTGGCAACTGCCCGCCTGCTGGCCTCAGTAGTCACACGTGCACCCGCCTTTCCGACCGAGAGCTACGGGTGGCTGGCCGGGAGGGTGGTACCCGCACCCAGCGCCGCTATGGAAGCATCTACACGTTAAAGCTGGACCCCGCCGCTCGCACCTATTGGTATGACACCCCCTACCCAAGACTCATCACTTTTCCTTATCCACACTCTGGGAAAGCAGAGATCAGATTTCACAAGTAATTTATCCACAACTGCACCCTAGCACCCTTTCTTGGGAACCTACCCATGTCTAAGAAGGCTGAATCTATTAGTATTTATTATTTTGCTTCCAGTCAGACCTACCACACTGAACTATGCCTCCTTTTTATCCTTGAGAAGGGGTAAGACCAGTCACCTGTTTAAGGTATGACAGATATGGCGCATGCCCTGGGCGCCCCATGAAGGGGATGCCACCGAGCAGTTTCTATTAACCCAGTACTGCCCAACGTCTTTCCTCCATCCAGCACGGTAGACATCCAGAGGTGTAGCGGGATGCAGAAGGGAGCGCTTTTTCCAGGTACAAGTTCAAAGGGATGCCACACAAGGCATGGGATGACATTGAGGTCCCATAAATATGAAAGGCACCTGAAGCAGCCAGACAAGAGGGTGGAAGGCGTTTCTGCTGACAGCATGCTGCTGTCACCATCTATTCATCTTTAAATTTTTTGGGGGGTAGGGTGGGGAGGCCGAAACTTAGAAATTGCCTCTGGATGCTCAAATTGCTGTTGGGGGGGTGGTATTTAGCGATTGCCCCAAACCCTCATTACCCTTGCTAAGTTCCTGCATGGGACTGAGGCAGTACAGCACTCTCATTTTCCAGGAAACTCAACTCAGGACTGAATTTCTGCACATCCACAGCTACAAAGAAGAAGGCTGCCACACGGCCTCACGCTCAGGACACTGTGCAGCCTTACTTCAAACTCCTGGGCCCCACCCAGCTCATCGGCTATTGCTCTTTGGGGGATGCAACTCAGCTGAACCAGAAGTAGCTGGGCATTGGAGTTATGGGAAGATTAAGGTATTATCTACTCACAACCTGCTTAGGGTAGAAGGCTAAAATTATAATCCCAAAATTTCTCCAGCCAGTCTCTTCCTTCTCCCCCAAGGAGGAACCACCTGTTGCCCCCCATTTGATGGAACAGATTGCAAGACTTGTGAACAGTGGGCAGGGGTCCCAACAGGGGCCCCGGGGACTGCGGCATCACTCGTGTTCCGTGGTGGGGCCCTTTGCTGTGCTGTTTGGTGGAGAAACTCTGACCAGAACTAGAGACATCATTTGCAATGACCTCTACATCTATGATACCCGTGAGAGCTGACCTAATTAATGGTTGAGGGGGGAAAAGGTGGGAAAATAGGAGAACTCAAAGAATGCAAAGAGGATGGAGTGACTGGGTAGGGAGGATTAGTATAAAAGATTAAAGGAGTCCATCTAGTGTTAAACATTTAAAAAGGAACACATATCAAGTAAGAAAAATAATGGGAAAACTTTGGGTCTTGTCAAGAGCCCCATGGGTGTCAATGTGTTTTTGTCTCTATAAGTGCCCTCTGCCCCTACTCAACAGGTAAATCTCCTTCTCTGTGGTTCCACTTCCCCTGTGCAGACCGTGGGCTGAAACGTGTGGGCCATCAGACCTGCCTTTGGAATGATCGTCTTTACCTGGTTGGGGGTTTTGGTGAGGATGGCAAGACAGCTAGTCCACAGGTTTGCATCCTGGACTTCCTTATCTAAAGAATAGTGGCAAGACACACTGCCAAAGCCTCTGTTTTGTTACAAACCCATAAAGCATTATCACCAGAGCTATCTGCCTCATTTTAAGTGCTTATTAAATTTCAATCTAAAAGTCAACATTTATCTCTAAATCTTTTTTGGGGAGGGTGGTAAGTAAGTAAATGCATCTTTATTTGCAAGGGAAAGGATAAAATCTAGGTCCTGTTCTGATGCTGTGAGTCGTTATCCTGGTGGAACCAAAACCCACAAATCGTGCTGTCCTCTGTCCCCAACATCATGCAGTGTCCACCCCTTGTACTAGGAGAAAGCTTCAGACTAAAGCTAAGCATTCTGACCAAAACATTTAATTAACAAAAAATATTACAATAGCAGAGAAAATAATAATAATAAAGAGAAATTAGAAGAAGTGGGAATCAGGGTAGAAAAAAAAGGCCAAGGCCTCGGTCCCTAGGAGACCAATACTCCGGCTGAGCTGGCCTTAGCCCCTGCTCCTTCTGAGTTTTCCTTAGATGCTGGCTTCTCATCTTCCCCCATGAGACGAATGTTGTGCTTTTCCCGGAATTCATTTAGTTCTTTTCCCTTTGCCTGAAGCTGCTGTGTCAGTGTTTCAATGATCTTCTGGATCTAGAGAGCAAGAGACGGGTTATAAAAAGAAGTCAGGACCCACTTCTCCCACTTGGTATGGATGATGGCTGGGAGAAGTGAAGGAGAGGTAACATCTCTCTCTAAACTCACCTATAACCAAGTGTTAATAATGGAGCCCAGACACTGCAGTTTTTCCTTTCTCAAACTTAGTATACATAAGGATCAGCTGGACTGCTTATTTATAAAATGTCCCTTCATGAGCTCCATTACCAAACATTCTGATTCAGTGGGTCCAAGAAGCTGTATTTTAAATTAGTCTGCCAGGGCTTTTGATGGAGGTACCTACCCATGGACCAAGGAGCCCTGGTGGCACAATGCTTAAGTGCTCAGCTACTAACCAGAGGTTGGCAATATGAACCTACCAGCTGCTCCATGGGAAAAAGATGTGGCAGTCTGTTTCTGTAAAGATTATAGCCTTGGAAATTCCATGGAGCAGTTCTACTTTGTCTAATATGGTCACTGTGAATCAAAATCAGCTTGATGGCAAACGATTTGGTTTTGGCTTATCCATGGACCACACTGTGAGAACAGTGCTCTAGCTCCCCACCCCCTGTTCAGTCACAGAACCCATGAAAAGTGGTAGACAACCAAGGAAATTCTATGCTGTTTGTTATCTTCCTCCACCACATTCCCTGACCATACCTTCTTCCTTACCCCCTTGTTGCCTAGAACTTCTGCTCAGGGATCCTTGCTCACCTGCTCCTTATTGTTCTCCAAGGCAGGAAGCACCTCTTTGACAGTCCGCTCCACCAGCACCCCTCCAACCATGCGGTAGCACTTGCGGGTTTCATCTACCTCCTTCAGCGTATCAATCACTAGGCTGGGGTTGGAGGACAAGGCAAGATTTGAGAATTCAGTCTTACTCTACTGTAACCCTCCCTCAAAATGGCCCATCTAACTTTCCTATTGTTTGCTTCTCCCCAATCTCCTCACCTGTGTTCATTCAACTCCATCTCCAACTCAGCTGCTTTGGATGCCAGGCCTCGCTGTTCCTGCCGAAGGCGGTTAAAGCCAGCTATTACCTGAAAAAGTGACAGGAGGTGAGAGAATGGACAGTGGAAATGGAAGCAAGTCAAGATAGTACATAGGGTAGCAGGTTTTGCAAAGGTGCCATAGTGGACCTTGGAAAAGGAGAATACAAGTTTGCAATTTCTAACTTAAATCTACCTGGAATTCCATTCACCAAATGCTTGCTGAGTGCCTACTGTGTGCCCAATACTTGCTAGGCACTGGGGAATGTAACAGAATAGATTTGGCCCCTGGCTTCCTGAAGCTTATAGTTTGGTGGAGAATGTTGTTGTTAGTTGCCATAGAGTCAATTCCAACTTACAGCAACTCCATGTGTGACCTTTCAGAAGCAGACTGCCAGGCCTGTTTTCCCAAGGCAAGTTCTAACCGCCAACCTTTTACTAGTAGCCAAGCACTTAACCATTTGCACCACTCAGGGACTCCTTGATGAGTACTAGGCATTTATAACAGGGATGGGAGTGGAGAACTAGAGGGGCATCTAGACTTGCAAGCAAGGAGGGGTGTCAGGGAAAGGCTTTGTAATGAATGACTTGTTTGGGTCTGCCCAGCATCCCTTCCACTGACGAACCAATCCTTCTTAACGCTGTGGGGTTCTTGTGGGGCGACTAATCACAGGACTCTTACACTTTGACCACAGGGGCACTGATCTATTCTATGCCAGAGCCTCTTGACAGGAATATTAATTTGGGATATAGACAAACAGGTACAGAAGGCAGATGGAGGTAAGACACCCAGCAGTCCTACAGATAAGATCCTTGGGTTCCTATTCCTGAGATCCCTGAAGCTGCCCTAGATTTTGAACTTTTTGTGGCCTAGTCTTTTTCCTTTCTTTTCATTGTGTTCAATTCTGTAAACTACCTACATCATCATCCTTTGAAGACAACTAAAAACACCAAAGTTGGTGAGAGTCATTCTCTGTGGCCTACAAACCCTACCCAATACAAACTTCCTAAGAGAATGCCTTAACTGAAGCCTGAATGGTGAGGAATTTGGAAGGGTATACAAAAGAGGCACAAGAAATAACATATACAAAGGCCCAGAAAAGTGAGTACTACCAGCTAATGGTTCCCCAGAAGCTGCAGAGAATGAGAACAAAGCATGAAGGCCAGACTGGATGCTAATAACACCACCACCATCACTTGCAGTGTGGCCTCTGATGACTGTGTTTGGAAAGAAATACCAGGAAAAGTAGGAGATATAATAAGGAGAGAAAACAGGAAGTGTTTTTTGGAAAAAAAAAAAAAAACACAAACTTGGAACTTGAGACAAAAGACCAGGTTTCAAGTTCTGCCTCTGCTGATTATTGGCTCCATAGCCTTGGACAAATATTTAACCCTATGTTCTAAACCCTGGCTACATTTTAGAATTACCTGGGAAGTATTTTAAAACCATGAATAGGGAAGCCTCAAAACCATTACAGAATCACTGGGGATGAGGCCTAGGCCTCAGTGTTTTAAAAAAGATTCCCCACATAATTCTATGTGTGAACCAGTAGGTTAACCTCTTTGAGTCTGATTTTTCTCACCTGTGAAATGCAGCTAATAATGATACCTACTTCAAGTGAACCAATGAGTATGACACAGCTTTGTAAGCAGTAAAGTACATTAAATAAAGTACATTAATTACTGTTACGGCTTTCTTTCTAAACCCAGAAGAGCCTCTTAGGCCCTATGGTCAGCTGAGAGCAGTGAGCCCATCCATTCAATTCTTTGCCAGATCTCTTCACAGTCTTGTGTAGTGAAGAATTAACTTTACCCAAAGAAAGGTTTGGTCTTTGTCCCTGGTTCCTGGGAGACAGCCTCAAAATCCTTGGGAATTCTGGGTGACTGAAGGATCTTTGTTATCCCTGGCAGGCCTCTTGGACCACACTTGAGAGTTTATGCTAATGAATAACTCAGGATGGGGGCTGGCCTGCCAGAAAGACAAACCATCTGTCTAGAGGGTTGGGACTTTTGAGCCACAACCTCCAGAGAGGGAGGGAGGTTGGAGGCTGCGTTCAATCACATGGCCAAAGATCATGCCCACATAATATAGCCTCAATAAAACTCTGGGCATGAGGCTCACGTGAACTTCACTGATTTACAATATTCTGTGTATTGTCACATACCTGCATGTCAGGAGGGTGAAGCATCCCTGGGGATTACAGAAGCTTTGTGTTTGGGACTCCCCAAACTTTGCCCTATGTGTCTTTCTGCCTTTGGATGGTTCTGATTTGTCTTCTTTTGCTATAATAAAACTACATTTTTAATATAGCTCTTTCTTGAGTTTTTTGAGTCATTCTAGCAAATTATTATCCATTACATGTTTTTTGAAAACCATGCAACCTCCTCACACATTTATTTCCTACATGTGCTATGCGCATTATATATGTGTATTATTTGTGTGGGTGCATTATTTGTGAAAATATAATACTGAGCCTGAGAAGGTAGTGGGAACCCCCAAATTTGAAGCCAGCTGCTCAGAAATGAGGATGTTCTAGGGGCCCATGAGTTACTGCTCATGCTGAAGTAAGGGCAGTCTTGTAGGGCTGTGCACTTAACCTGTGAAGTCTGGCCTACAAACTGCTATCCAGTGGTTGGTGTCAGAAACCATCTGCAAGTCCCCTACCTCCATATATATTATCTCCAGTCTCACTACCAGAAACTCTGCTCTAATTTTGGTGACTAACCATCTCATCTTTACTGGACCTTGTATCTTGAGCTCTCTCTACAATGCTCAGATACAGCTAATATAATCCAAATAGCTCACCTGTACAAAGCCTATGTCCCTTCTACTGTCCAATAAACCAAAGAACAATACTTGACTAGGAATTTGTCATTCTAACAACTTGCTCCCTACTCCTACCCGTTTCGTCTCAATCTACTTTATCCATTAATTTCAACAAACATCTTGGAAATCAAACTCATCTACAATCTGTTTTTCCTTCACCATCACTGCCTGTACTGAAACTATTCCGTTTATAGTTAGTTTTTTCTTCACTGTCAATGCTCCAGATCAAAATCATTTCATGTAAGAAAATTCTATGACTAACCCAGATTCTAGATGTTCTCCTAACATTGAAATGACCCACACTTCTAGATATATGTGGTTTAAATACATTAGAGAAATCAGCCTAAAGGGTCCAAAATTTCTGAATGCTGATCTTATTTTCCTTAGTAACTAGTAGGAATCTACTTTTCAGCCACTAATTTAACACAAGTAAAGTACATGCATGTGCATACATGTTGTTGTTGTTATGTGCCGTCAAGTCAGACCCGACTCACAGCGACCCCTCCTTGGGTTTCCGAGGCAGTATCACTATGGAAGTAGATTGCCCAACCTTCCTTCCAAGGAGTGGCTGGTGGGTTTGAACCGCCAGCCTTCTGGTTAGCAGTCAAGTGCCTTAGGCACTACGCTACCAGAGCTCCTTCCTGCAAATATAGGTATTCCAAACCCAAACCAAACTCACTGCCATAGAGTCGATTCAACTCATAGTGACCCCTCCTTGGGTTTCTGAGGTGTTAATCTCTATGGAAACTGCCCAGTCTTCCTTCCGAGGAGTGGCTGGTGCGTTTGAACCGCCAGCCTTCTGGTTAGCAGTCAAGTGCCTTAGGCACTATGCCACCAGGGCTCTCATACATAGGTATAGTCATGGACATTTGTATGTACATTTTATAAATGCTGCATATATAGTCATATATTGTAAAAATTGACTTGGCAGCAGAAACATCTGACCTCTTCTAATTTCACAAGGAGAATCATTATCAACATCAGCTTCCCAAGGCCAATTCCTATGAGATGGGAGGTCAGATATACTTCCTCTCACCAACATTTTCACCAATTCTGACATCAACTGCCCACAGTACTCTCTACCTATCTGCTGCATTCAATAATTCTTGCAATGGCCACAGACCATACTCATTGTTACGGGGTTTATTAGGGAAGTAACAAGACATAACTTAGCATCAGAAATGACTTAGGATACAGTTCTTTGATCAGGACAGCCTCTTCTCAGCCAAGGCCACAGGTAGGCCTCTTCTCTAAGGCCCCCGGCCCCTCAGGCCTCTCAGGGCTGCTGGGCCTCTGCCCCACTTGAGCAAGTATTTTACAAAGCTCTTTAGCTCTACTGATAAGTGCTTGAAGGCACCCTACTTTGCCGGCAAGCCTCCTGCTCAAAGGTGCTCAGCTCTCACTCCATGGGCCAGGACACCATCTACTGCCAGTCTCCTGATGCTGCTGCCTCTTTTGCACCACTACTTCTCACCATCTCTTGCCATCTCCTGTATTACAGCTTTCTGTTTCTTGGGTCTAGGAAATTCCCAGCATAGGGACCCTGGGTTCAAAGGGCACACTCCACTCCTGTTCCTGCTTAATGGTAGTCAACACCCTCCCACCCCCACCCTCATCCCCGGCCTCTGCTCTCTGATTGGCTCCCTTTTAAACCTAGCAGGATGGCAAAACTGGTCAATCCCCTTGTTAGAATTCCATACATGTGAATGTATGTTCCTACCCACACAAAGGTGCTATGCACTTTCTTTACATTATTAGCAAGCTATCCAATCCACTTGATAGGACACAAGCACTTCATCTGTATAGCCCCACTGCAAAAAGGACATGGAGGCGGCATCTTCTGACCTCAAACTTCACAAGAGGAACACAGAATCACCATCAGCAGCCCAAGGCTTATTCCTATGAGGCCAGACATGCTGCTACCCTCCAGCCTCTTTACCAACTTGACACCAACTGTCCCTTCCATGGTACTCACTACTTCTCTGCTGGGCTCAATAATTTGTTGCAGTGGCCACAAAGAACTCACAGACAATACTCACAATTATGGGGCTTATTAGGGAAGTAACAGGCTACCATTCAGGCTCAGGAACATGCTCAGGATACAACTCCTTAATCAGGACAGTCCTCTGCTGTGCCCTCAGATACTCCTCTCTGGTCCTTGGCCTCTCGTCCTGGCCTGCCTCTGTAGGCTAGGTAAGCTTGCCACTCTGTCTCATGCCTCTTGGTTCCACTGCTACTGTCTCTCTCTGCCGGGGTGTTCTAGTTACCTAGTGCCACTCTGACAAGAAAATATACCACAAATAGGATGGCCTTAACAAACAGGAGTTTATTCTCTTACAGTTCAAGAGGCTAGAAGTCCAAATTCAAAGTGCCAGGCTCTAGGGGCTGGGTGAAAGCCCCTCAGCCTTGGGCTTCAGCTCTGACTCCAACTTCTGGTCCACTGAAGCTAGAGCTTTTCTTCACTCAGACAGCTGCTGGCTGCTGAGGCTGCCAAGCCCAAGGTTGACAAGTAAAAAAGGCATAGTCCCGATAAGGTGTGCAATATGCTAGAGACCATTCCCAAAGCTGCTGCTTATACACGGGAAGCAGACCATATACCCAAAGCAGCTACTCAGCTGCTTGTGGTAGATCCCACCATGGAGCTGACTGCCAGTCTCTTCATGGAGAATAACTACCATCAGCTGCCCAGTCATTCAACCAGGCCCAGCCAAGTTGACACACAAACATAACCACCACACGGGTCATCTCTTCACCGGGGGTGTCTCTAAGCCAAGGAGGTCCAGCACAGGGATCTAAGGTCCAAGGATGCATTCAACTTTACCTCCAGCTCTTCTCTCTTGATAGCAATGAGATCCCTTCTCTGCCTCTAGGAGGGTTCATTTTGAGCCTGGCAGAGTGACAAAACTAACCAATCCCAACATCAGCATTCTACACACCTTATTTGCATGGTCCCACCCAGTAATCTGGTGGGAGTTACAAAGACTAGGCTAGAAAACCCATACCAAGTAATTCACTGCACTGCACCGACCCAGTCATTTGGTGGGAGTTACAAAGACTATGGCTAGAAGGGCCATAAGTAATTCACTGCACCACATAAATATAATAGAGCCCTGAAGGGGCACAGTTAAGGAAATTTCTTAGACACATTCAAACACCTCATGGGATTGAGTTACCAGGCTTGACAGCTAAGGACCATTGTGTCAGGGAACATCTAGGTCAACTGGCCTAACATAGAAAGATAATGTTCTACATTCTAGTTTGGTAAGTAGCATCAAGGGTCTTAAAAGCTTGCAAGCAACCATCTAAGAGACTGGTATCTTCCAGCCTGGAGCAAAGGACAGTGAGGGAAAAAAAAGACTCAACGAAGCAATTAATCCACAGGACTAATGGTTCACACTAACCACAGCCTCCTCTAGCCTAAAACCAGAAGAACTAGATGGTGCCTGACTATCATTACCAGCCACCCTGACAAGGGATACAATAGGATACTCCTATTCTCCTAGTTAGAATAGAAGAAATACAGAATAAAACTCAAATTCATAAAAAAAAGACCAGACTTACTGAACTGGTAAGAGACTGGAGGAACCCCTGAAACCATTACCTTAAGACCCACATTTATTTTCTTCCTCCCTCCCTCCCTCCCTCTCTCTCTCTCTCCCTCCCCC
>NW_006921780.1:6204610-6206631 GCF_000298275.1 Orycteropus afer afer
AAGTTTACAGAGCAAATTTATTTTCCATACAGAAGTTCATATACTTTTTTTTTCATGACATTGACTGCAGGTCCCCACAAAGTAACAGCTCTCTTCCCACTTCCTCCCTGTAGTTACCTCTTCCCTGTGTTCTTCTTTCCTATGCATTCCTGCTCCCTGAGCTATCTCCCAGTATAAATACTGCCCTTCTGTTCTCCCGTGATTAATAGTTCTAAGTAGTGTATCTACCTGGTGTTAATGTTCACCCTATATGCCTGTGTACTGTTTGGTTGGAAGCCACAGGAGTGAGTTCAATTCCAGGCCTGAAGAGTAACTAGAGGCCATAGTCTCGGGGGTCTCACCAGGCTCTATCAGACCAATAAACCTGGTCTTTATGATTTTGAGTTTTGTTCCACATTATTCTCCCACTGATCCCTTTCTGAGCCTAAGATCCACTTTTAACTTGGAACTAAAGCCAGAAGCTACTCCTGGTGGTCACCTTTCAGTCAAATAACACATTGGCCTATAAAATAAACAGTAACACCCATGAGGCATGTGTTCTTTATAATAATCAACTATGTAAGACCAAACAGGCCACATTTGCCCAGAAGCCAATATGAGAAGCAAAGGAGGTACAGGGAAACTAGAGGGATAAAAACAGGGAAGGTAGGATAGAAACGGGGAGAGTGCTGACACATCATGGGGACAGCAACCAATACATATACATTAGCAGCTCTGGTGGTGTAGTGCCTAAGGCATCTGGCTGCTAACCAGAAGACTGTAGTTCAAATGCACCAGGCACTCCTCGGAAGGAAGACTGGGCAATCTACTTCTGTAGAGATACTGCCTCAGAAACCCAAGGAGGGGTCGCTATGAGTTGGCAGTGAGTTTGGTTTTTTTTGTTTTGTTTTGTTTTAAGCTAATTTGCTGTGTAAAGTTTCACCTAAAACACACACAAAATAAGTTTAAAATTAAAGGCAAAAAGATTTTTTTTAATTGAAACTTTTCTTCAACATTATCGCTAAATAACAACCTCTGTTTCCTCTTTGTCTAGTTTATCAAATACCAAACCAAAATAATTTATTTAAAGTGTGAGTTATCCACAGTTATTATGGAAGATTTCAGCCAAGGATGCATTTAACCGATGCTATTAAATCAATTCTGACTCACAGCAACCCCACATGTGTCAGCAGAACTGTGCTCTGTAAAGTCTTCAAGGGCTGATTTTTCAGAAGTAGACTGCCAGGCCTTTCTTCTGAGGCACTGCTGGGTGGACTCAAGCTGCCAACTTTTAGGTTAACAGCCAAACGCATTATTAACTCCATTTGCACCACTCAAGGGTGTATTTATTTAAAATTCTATTTTGGTGAAAGTTTACAGAGAAAATTCATTTTCCACTCAACAGTTCATGCACATTTTGTTTTGTGACACTGATTGCATCCCCACAATATAACAGCTCTCTTCCCACTTTCTCCCTCTGGTTACCTCTTCCCTGTGTCCTTCTTTCCTATGCATTCCTGCCCTCCAAGCTATCTCCTTGTGCAAAATGCTGCCCTTCTTGCAAGGATGTATTTAAAGCAGCTAAAATCTCTTAGCAGCTAACTGCAACCTAAGTGCAAGTTAAATGCAAAATAGCCTACCACTTCTAGGGTCTGCCAGGTAATAAAGACAAGAGAGAGAATGCTTTATTCCCACATTCTTCCACATAAATACAACTTTTCTGATGGCCTTCTCCCCTACTCTCAAAACCAAATCAAACTCGTTGATTCTGACTCTCAGTTAGACTTAATTCTCCTTCCCTTTCCTTCACTCTTAAGTTCTCTGGCATGAAAAGACATGGTCAGGTCAGTGTTAAATCTCTAAACCCTATTAAATCATCATCTTACATGTAGGCACCCTTACTAAAAAAGAATCCAATTAAATTAAAATACCAGCTATTTATCCTTTTCTAAAGTAGCTTTTATCCTTACAACTATGCAAAGCTCCTTAAATTCTCGTAATTGGCATGTACAAACCTATATAGGCATGGTTCTCTTATTATT
>NW_006921780.1:6217621-6223505 GCF_000298275.1 Orycteropus afer afer
TTGGTTTCCCTTTTCTTTGTTGAAGAGGGTCTGTGCAATCCTTCTGCCTAGTCCGCCATCTTGCCCCGCCTCCCGGTTCTCTTATTTTTAAGGGCTACACAGCATATATACTGTGTTGCAGTGAATTACATGGTATGGCTTTTCTAGCCATAGTCTTTGTGACTCCGACCAGATTACTGGGTTGTTGTTGTTACGTGCCGTCTGGGTGGTTGTTGTTATGTACCGTTGAGTCAGCCCCGGCTCATAGCGACCCCTCCTCGGGTTTCCGAGGCGGTATCACTACAGAAGTAGGATTGCCCAACCTTCCTTCTGAGGAGTGGCTGGTGGGTATGAAAGGACCATGCAAATAAGGTGTATGGAACTCTAATGTTGGGATTGGTTAGTTTTGTCATTCTGCCAGGCTTAAAATGAGCCCTCCTAGAGAAGGAGCTCTGGTAGCATAGTGCCTAAGGCACTTGACTGCTAACCAGAAGGCTGGCGGTTCAAACTATGAGTCAGGTCCGATTCAACGGCACTTAACAACAACAGAGGCAGAGAGGGGGATCTCACTGCCAGAGAGAGAAGACCTGGAGTGAGTGGAGCGTATCCCGAGATCCCTGAGCTAGACATCCTTGGCAAAGATGCCCTGACAAAGATGCCCATCTGAGAGATGGCGACAGTGGAACCAAGAAGCACGAGATAGAGTGGCAGGCTTGCCTGGCCCACAGAGCAAGAAAGCCGAGTGCCTTTGGGTAGCAGGCTTGCTGGCAGAGTGGGGTGCACCTACGTGTACCTATTGGCAGAGCTAAAAAAGCTTTGTAACATTTGCCCAAGCAGGGTAGAGGTCAGGCTGAGACGCCAAGGGCCAGAGAGGTGTGCCTGAGGGCATAGGAGAGGGGAGAATGATCCTGAACCTGACTTGTCCTCAAGCATTTGCATAGAATCTTTACCCTACCTGGCACACTATCCCAAATGTCCCATATTGCCTTTTTCTCTGCCCAACTCCAATTCTTCCTTTAGGTTTCAACTTAGATTTTTCTAAGAAGCAGTCCTAGCCACCTCAAGCCCATATGTCAACCCCTTCCATGTGCTCACATATAAATGTATATCAGGCCCTTAAAATTTTGATAGATGTTTTTCTATTTAAATTGTATTCTTTACTCTCTATAATGCCTTCTAATCATTATTTTCTTTAAATTTGGAAATGCAAACTCTTTTTAAAACAGCTCCTCTTTCTTTCATGGTCCTACACTAATTTCTTTCATGGTCCTATACTAATCTGAGTTCCACAGTTTTGGATGGTAAAGCAACACCTACTATATACCAGGCATTATGCTAGACTTTTTTTTTTTCCCTCCTCCCAACTGCAAACCTTTTACTCTCTGCTCTGAAATAATCTTTCCCCCCACTGACAAGTACTCACAGGTACCCTACTCTACCAGGAAGCTTCCAACTTGAAGGTTCTCAGCTCCATGGGTTGAGACACCCACTGTACCCACTCTGCTCTCTGTGAGCCAGGAAGTCCATGGTACCATCTCAGGCCAGTCTCCTGGTTCTGCTGCAGCCACTTCACTGCTGCTGCTTCTTCTCACCATCTTGTACCATTCTCCAATGTTACAGCTTTTTCTCTGTCTTCTGGGTCTTGGAGGTTCTCAGAGCAGGGAACGCAGGTCCAAAGGATACTCTCTACTTCTGCAACTTCTTCCTTGATGATAGTAAGGTTCCCTCTGCTCTAGGAATGGCTCCATTTTTTTTAATTTTTTAATTTTTAATTGTGATTTGGGTGAAAGTTTACAGAGCAAATTCACCATCCAATCAGCAGCTCACACACATTTTGTCTCATGACACTGACTGCAATTTACCACAATGGAACAGCTCCCCTCCCACATCTTCCCCACAGTTACCTCTTCCCTGTGTCCATCCCTCCCATGCACTTCTGTCTCCCAAGCTGTCTCCCTGTACATACAAAGCCCCTCTATTCTCTCATGATTGATCTCTCCAAGGAGTGTATCCACCTAATGTAAATGTTCAGCTCCTATGCCTGTCTTTTGTTTGGCTGGAAGCCACACAAGTGGGTTCAATTCCAGATTCAAAGGACAATGAGGGGCCATAGTCTCAGTGGTTCCATCAGGCTCTATGAGACCAGCAAAACTGGTCCCCCCCCTCCTTTTTTTAATGATTTTGAGTTTTGTTCCACATTGTTCTCCTACTCTATCCAGGAACTCCTACAGAGATCCCGCTCTGAGTGGTTGACAGTGGTAGATGGCACCATCTAGTTCTTCTGGTCTCATAGTCATACAGGCTGAGGATCACATGGTGTTATCAGTCACCTGGACTAATTGTTTCCATTCTTTGGTTTTCTTCATTCTTCATTGCTCTGGATGAGGAGAAACCATGGTTGCATCTAGATGGCCGCCTGCAAGCTTTTAAGGATTGGCTCTTTTTTAAGCCTAGCAGGCAGTAGTGTGTCTAGGGTTGGTGTCACACAGTATGTTAACTCACAGTGTTATGCCCTTTCTCTATGGACCTCCTCCCATACGAGACAATACAGAATACATAGTAATGTTTATTATCAATTTTAATTACAGAATAGTATATGATAGTTATAAACTGCTTAAATATAGTATTTCTTAGATTATATGAGTATTAACAACATAATTCTTTTCAAATGTCTTTCTACAGTAAATTACATTATTAGTTATACACTATTAATTACTGAGCAGAGCCTATTTAAATTTTTTTCATTTACTTACTACTTAATTCTCAAAAAAGTTATTGACATAGGTTTACAAATACTAATTATCACACTATTGTAACTAAAGCACCAGAAAATGTGACAAAATCAGTGACTATAAAAATGCCAGCTGACAATTGGCATAACATACTACACAAAATATTGTTCCACCTCCTACTTTGGTGAGTAGCAACTGGGATCTTAAAATCTTGCAAGCAGACATTTAGATGCAACGATGGATCTCTTCGTCTGGGCAAAGAAGAATGAAGAAAACCAAAGATTCATGGAAACAATTAGTCCTAGCGACTGGTACACCATGCGATCCTCAGCCTGTATGACTATGAGACCAGAAGAACTAGATGATGCCCAGCTACCACTGTCAACCACTTGGAGGGGGATCTATGTAGGAGATCCTGGATAGAGAGGGAGAACAATATGGAACAAAACTCAAAATCATTTGGAAAACAAAAAGTGGGGGACCACGTTTGCTGGCCTGATAGAGCCTGGTGGAACCACTGAGACTATGGCCCCCAGCTGCCTTCCAGGTCTAGAATTAAACCCAACTTGTGGCTTCCAGTCAAACAAAAGACAAGCATATGAGTTGAACATTTACCTGAGGTAGATACACTCCTTGAAGAGAACAACCATGGGAGAAAGAAGGGCTGCTTATACACAGAGACAGCTCAGGGGGCAGGAGGTTCATGCACGGATGGACACAGGGAAGAGGTAACTATTGGGAGGAAGTAGGAGGAGAGCTGTTGCATTGGGGTAAATTGTAATAAATGTCATGAGGCAAAGTGTATGTGGACTGCTGTATGGAAAGTGAATTTGCTCTGTAAACTTTCACCCAAATCACAATAAAAAAAAAGAAAAAAAGAGGCCAGCTGACAATCCCAATCTAGAATCTATCAACATTCTTTAAAGAGATGGAAAAACTAATCACCAACTTTATATGGACAGGAAAGAGACTCCAGATAAGCAAAGCACTACTGAAGAAGAGAAACAAAGCAGGAGGCCTCACACTCCCCAATCTCAGAACCTACTATACAGCCACAAAAATCAAAACAGCCTGGTACTTCATTACAGCATTATTCATAATAGCAAACAGACTGGAAACAATGTAAGTGCCCATCAACAGATGCATGGAAAAACAAACTATGATACATACATACAATGCAATACTATACAATGTTAAAGAATAACAAGGAATCTGCAAAAGACTTCATAACATGGATGTATCTATCTATAGGACATTATGCTGAGTGACATTAGTCAATAACAAAAGGACAAATATGAGATTACTGTAAAAAATCAAGAAAAGGTTTACACACAGTGCAAAAAAGCCATGGGGGAGGCATCCTCATCTGACCTCTAACTTCACAAGAGGGAGACAGAATCACCATCAGCAGCCCAAGGCTTATTCCTATGGGGCCAGCCATGCCACCACCGTCCACTCTTTTTACCAAATCTGACATCAACGTCTTTCACATGGCTCTCACTACTTCTCTGCTGGATTCGATAGTTTGTTGCCATGGCCACACAGAATTCAGACAATAATCACAAGATTAAAGCATTTATTAGGGAAATAAAAGGTTACAATTCAGGTTCAGGAATGCTCAGGATGTAATTCTTTGTTCAGGACAGTCTCCCCTCTGTCATACCCTCAGGCACGCCTGTCTTTGGCCCTTGGCTTCTTGGCCTGGCCTCTGCCCTGCTCAGACAAGTTTATCAAGCTCTTTTAGCTCTGTTTATAGGTGCACCCACTCTGCCAGCAAGTCTCCTGCCCAAGGGCACTCAGCTTTCTCACTCCATAGGCTGGCAAGTCCGCCATTCTATCTCATGCCTCTTGGTTCCGCTGCTGCCATCACTCTGCAGCTGTCTCAGCTGGTTGTCTCAGCCAGTCCCTCTGCCATCTTTCTGCTAGGAAGGTCCAACACTGGGATCTCAGGTCCAAGAACGCACTCCACTCCACCTCCGGCTTTTCTCTCTTAATGGCAGTGACATCCCCCCTTCTGCCTCTAGGAGGGCTCATTTTAAGCCTAGCAGAATGACAAAACTAACCAATCCTCACATTAGAGTTCCATACACCTTATTTCCATGGTCCCACCCCTATAAGGGGCGTTTTGGTAGCGTAGTGCCTAAGACACTTGACTGCTAACCAGGAAGCTGGCGGTTCAAACCCACCAGCCATTCCTCAGAAGGAAGGTTGGGCAATCTACTTCCGTAGTGATACTGCCTCGGAAACCCAAGGAGGGGTCTCTATGAGTCGGGTCCGACTCAATGGCACATAACAACAACCACCACCCCTATAAGGGGTGCCATGTATCTTATTTACGTTACTAACAAGCTATCCAATCCCCTTGGTGGACCACTAACACCTTACATTTGCATAGGCGCTATGAGTCAGTCGGGTTTGACTCGACGGCACATAAGAACAACAACAACCCAGTCATCTGGTGAAAGTCACAAAGACCATGGCTAGAAGTGCCATTTTAAAATTAATTCACTGTACCACATACAGAAAGAAATATTCTTTGATGGTTACCAGGTGGGAAGGGGAGGAAGAGTAAATTACTAACTAACTAGAGGGGAAACACATATTAACTTGGGTGAAGGTAAAGGCAATATACAATAAGGGGGAGGTCAGCACAAAATGTTCAAGGCAAAAGATGACATTAGAAGGAACACAAGAGTTAAAGACAACAAAGGTAAGTACTGTTACATATACAATACTGCAATAACAGTAATAATAATAACTTACATGTGGGTGCATAGACAGATATGCAAAATCAAAAGGGGTGGGAAGGTGAATGGAACTATACCTATGAATATATATAGGTTTGATAGAGGGTATTTCTATATATGTATTTATATATGCTGCAAATAAATCCATGAATACAGTAGGCACACAGAGGGCAAAGTTATGAAAACTTCTTAGCCATACTCAAACCATGCAGTATCCCCTTGTTCTATTCGAACAACAGCCTCCTGATCTATGTACAGGTTCCTTGTGAGTACAAGCAAGTGTTCTGGAATCCCCATTCTTCTCAATGTTACCACAATTTGTTATGATCCACGCAATCGAGTGTTTTTGCATAGTCAATAAAACACAAACATCTTTCTGGTATTCTTTGCTTTGAGCCAAGATCCATCTGACATCAGCAATGATAT
>NW_006921780.1:6224493-6225122 GCF_000298275.1 Orycteropus afer afer
GGCAATCCTACTTCCGTAGTGATACTGCCTCGGAAACCCAAGGAGGGGTCGCTATGAGTCGAGTTTGACTCGATGGCACGTAACAACAACAACAAAATACAGAAGGGATATTATCAAGGTCATATTTTGGCTCTTGTGGACTTGTTTTAATTGTCTTCAACTTCAACTTAAACGTGCATATAAGCAATTGATGGTCTGTTCCACTCAGCTCCTGGCCTTGTTTTGGCTGAAGATATTGAACTTCTCCATCTCCTGCTGTCACAGATGTAGTCAATCTGATTCCTGTGTATTCCATCCGGTGAAGTCCACATGTACAGTTGTTACTTATGTTATTGAAAAAAGCTATTTGCAATGAATAAGTTGTTGGTCTTGCAAAATTCTATCATGCAATCTCCAGCATTATTTCTATCAG
Organism: Orycteropus afer afer; assembly: GCF_000298275.1. Taxonomy (NCBI): domain Eukaryota; kingdom Metazoa; phylum Chordata; class Mammalia; order Tubulidentata; family Orycteropodidae; genus Orycteropus; species Orycteropus afer. Next base: position 6,224,906 of record NW_006921780.1, read on the forward strand.
CAAAGCCATATTTTCCAACTACCGGTAACTCCTCTTTGTTTCCAACTTTTGCATTCCAGTCACCAGTGATAATCAACACACCTTGACTGTAGGTTCGGAAAATTTCAGACTGCAAAAGTTGATAAAAATCTTCAATTTCCTCATCTTTGGCTTTGGTGGTTGGTGCATAAATTTGAGTAACAGTAGTATTAACTGGTCTTCCTTGTAGGCATATGGA
>NW_006921780.1:6225638-6236133 GCF_000298275.1 Orycteropus afer afer
AACAACAACAACAACATACCAGACAGTGTTTCAGTGGCCGTTTGAGAAGTGGATAGCCTCTTCCTTTTTCCGAGTCTGTCTTAGCCCGGAAGCTCCCCTGAAATCTGTCCACCATGGGTAAATCTGCCGGCATTTTGCAACATGGTGGCATAGCCTCCAGCCTCACAGCAACACATAAGCCACCACAGGATAAGAAACTGACAGACAAGTTAGTTGTTCCTAACTCCTCTGCACCTGCCTACCTCGGGCAATGGCCTTAAAATAAAGCCCTCCACAAGTGAAAAGGAGGCCCTGAGCCCCAGCCCACCTACCTTAGGCCTCAGCCTTAATAAAGAGGCACCCCCAAGCGAAAAGCAGCCCTCGAGCCCTGGCCCGCCTACCTCGGGCCCCACCCTTAAAATACAGCTGCCCCCACGCAAAAAGCAGCCTCCAAGACCCGGGCCGCCTACCTCAGGCCACAGCCTTACAATACAGCCACCTCCAAGCAAAAAGCAGCCCCCAGCCCATGGGCCAGTCTACCTCTGGCCCCAGCCTTAAAATAGAGCTGCCCCTAACTGAAAAGCAGCCTTCAAGACCTGGCCAGTCTACCTCAGGCCCAGCCTTAATATAGAGCCACACCCAAAGGAAAAGCAGCCTCCAAGCCGCAGGCTCATCTACCTCAGGCCCTTGCTTTAATAAAGTGGATACTACATAGTTAAAATTCAGGAAAGGTATATACAAAAAGGATGTGGAGGCAGCATCTTCTGAATTCCTCCAACCTCATGAGTAGGAAACAGACTCACCATCACCAGCCTGAGGCTTATTCCTATGAGGCCAGACATGCCACCACTCTTCAGCCTTTTTACCAATTTTGACATCAATCATCCCTCACACAGCACTCACTTCTTCTCTGCTGGGTTAGAGAATTCATTGCAATAACTGCACAGAACTCACAGATGACACTCACAGTTATGGAGTTTATTGTTGTTGTTGTTGTTGTTATGTGCCGTCGAGTCAGCCCTGACTCATAGCGACCCCTCCTTGGGTTTCCGAGGCAGTATCACTATGGAAGTAGGATTGCCCAACCTTCCTTCCGGGGAGTAGCTGGTGGGTTTGAACCGCCAGCCTTCTGGTTAGCAATCAAGTTTATTAGGGAAGTAAAAAAATAATAATAATAGGGAAGTTACAGGCTACAATTCAGGTTCAGGGACACTCTCAGGATACAATTCTTTGATCAGGATGGTCTCCCCTCTGCTATGCCCTCATGCATGCCTCTCTGGCTGTGGCCTCTTAGCCTAGCCTCTGTTCTACTAAGGCAAGTGTTACAAAGCTTTTTTAGCTCTACCGATAGGTGCACCCCACTCCATCAGTGAGGCTCCTGCCCAAAGGCACATAGTTTTCTTGCTCCATGGGTCAGCAAGCACACCGCTGCCTCATGGCTCTTAGTTCCACTACTGCCATGTGTCTGCCAGTGGTATCAGCCATCTTCCTGCCAAGGAGGTCCAACACAAGGATCCCAGGTTCAAGGACATGCTCCACTCCACCTCGTCTCTCTATGGCAGTGAGATCCCCCCTCTGTCTCTAGGAGGGCTCACTTTTAAGCCTGGTAGAATGACAAAACTAACTAATCTCAACATTAGGATTCCATAAACTTTATTTGCATGGCCCCACCCCCACAAGGGTGCCATGTACCATGTTTCCATTACTCACAAGCTACCCAATCCCCTTAGTAGGCCACAAGCACCTTACATTTGCATAGTTTCACTTAGTCATCTGGTGGGAGTCACAAAGACCATGGCCAGGAGAGTTATACCAAGTAATTCACTGCACCACAGTAGGTGTCATCTCTCACCATATTTACTCAATCTGTACGCTGAGCAAATGAGATTTAGAAGCTGCACTCTATAAAGAAGAACATGGCATCAGGATTGGAGGAAGACTCATTAATAACCTGCAATATGCAACCTTGCTTGCTGAAAGCAAAGAGGACTTGAAGTACTTACTGATCAAGATCAAAGTCTTCAGTATGGATTACACCTTAAAGGAAACAAAAATCCTCACAATTGGACCAATAAGCAACATCATGATAAATGGAGAAAATATTTAAGTCGTCAAGGATTTCATTTTACTTGGATCCACAATCAATGCCCATATAATCAGCAGTCAAGAACTCAAACTATGTATTGCATTGGGAAACTCTGCTGCAAAAGACTTCCTTAAAGTGTTAAAAACCAGAGATGTCATCTTGAAGACTAAGGTGTGCCTGACCCACAACATATTTTCAATTGTCTCATACATTTGTGAATAAAGAAGACAGAAAAAGAATTGATGCATATGAATTATAGTGTTGGCAAAGAATACAGAATATACCACAGAGTGCCAGAAGAATGAACAAATCTGTCTTAGATGAAGTACAGCCAGACTGCTCCTTAGAAGTGAGGTGGGCGAGACTTTGTCTCATATACTTTGGACATGTTATCAGGAGGGACCAGATCGCAGAGAAGGACATCATGCTTGGTAAAGTGGAGGGTCAGCCAAAAAGAGGAAGCCCCTCAATGAGATGGATTGACACAGTGGCTGCAACAATGAGCTCAAACATAGCAATGATTGTGAGAATGGTGCAGGACTGGGCAATATTTCATCCTGTTATGTCTCTAAGACCAAATGATGCCTAACAACAACAACTTTTTCAAGGTTCCATACAGCTTTGTTAACTTCAGGAAAAAAAATCTGTAAAATGTCCTTTGGTTTTCCTACTCATATGATATTTTACTCTTATTGGGCTCAAGAGAAGAATAAAAGACATAATTACAATAGGATACATCTAGAAAAGCATTTTCTGGGATATCTCTCCAGTAATTATATTCTTTTCAATTCAGTGCCCCCTTCTCTGGCAAACATACTTAACTCTCCATCAAAGAAAACTCTCCTTGATCTTACTACTCCCTCAAATAATGATTCTCACCCCTTCTCTTCATCAAAAAATTTTAGTATTAGTCTAATCTCACTGCTCCACTCCCTCACCCCCTCCCCATTTATCCCCAACCCACTTTAAATTGCCTTCTAATTGTCTTCTGTCTACACTAGTTATAAAACTATTGTTAGGTTAAACTGTTCTCTCAAAAATCATGAATGACCTACTACCTAACTGCAAAAATCCAATGGCCTTTTCTTAGTCCAGGAGCTCTGGTGGTGCCGTACCTAAGGCATTCGACTGCTAAACACAAAGTTGGCAACTCAAACCCATCGTCCACTCCACAGTAGGAAGAGGCAGAAATCCACTTCTGTGAAGATTTACCACCTTGGAAACCCCATGGGGGTCGCTATGAGTCAAAATCGACTCTATCACAGTGTTTTTTTGTTTTGTTTTTTTTTTTCCTTAGTCTTCATCTGCTTCTGAAACTCTCTCCAGTAGCAACATGATATGGTGGAAAGAGCCCAAATTTTAAAGGCTGACCTGGGTTCAAATCCTAGTTTTGCCATTTACTTGCTATATGACCAAATTACTTAACTTCTCCTGGTTTCCCCATTTATAAAATGTAACTGACATACCATAGGGCAGGGTTTCTCATCTCTGCACTACTGAAATTTTGGGCTAGGTAATTCTTTATTGTATGAGGTTGCCTCATGCACTGTAGGACGTCTAGCCACATCTCCTGACCTCTACTCAATAAAAGCCAATAGCAACCCCCCACTACTTGTGACAACCAGACCTGTCTCCAGATTGAAAGCCAGTGTCATAGTGTTACAATGGAACTAAACTGAGATCTGTCAAGTACCTGTGCATTCTAGTGAGTTGTACTTCTGGTGTCATCTGTACTTGGTAGAAAATGGATATATCAAATCAATCAAAATCCTCAAAATGGGAAATTCAATCACACACATACAACTGTCTTTCAAACTGCCTAACAGGTAGATGCTAGCCACAAGTTTGGGAACCCACATAACCACCTCATTTCTGACCTGCTGGTTACAAATTCAGGGTTTCCCTCTACCTCTTCAGGATGCCAGCCACAAGCTTGAGAGTAACCCGAGGCTCCCTAACTTCTGACCTACTGGCTACTAATTCAGGGTTTCCTGCTACCTCTGTAGAACACCTGCCACAAGCCTGGGAGTCACCCCTGGGCTCCCTCACTTTTTTGATCTGCTGACTCCCACTATTCCTCTGGGTTTGGTAATTCACTGGGACGACTCACAGAACTCATAGAAAGTACTTATACAGTTAACCCTTGAACAACGTAGGGGTTAGGGCACTGTGCCCTGTGCAATCAAAATTCCACGTGAAACTTTTGACTTCCCAAAAACTTAACTACAAATAGCCTACTGCTAACTAAAAGCCTTACTGATAACATACACAGTCGGTTAACAGTTGTTGCCAGAGTTACTAGATTATCACACAAAGATATACACATACATACTGAACAGATATGTTTATTAAATGTATGACATGATTATTATTTAGTATTCATTAAGGAGCTCAGATCTGCTAATCAAAAGGTCAGTGGTTTGAATCCACCAGCCGCTCTGCAGAAGAAAGATAAGGCAATCTGCTTCTGTAAAGAGTTACAGCCTTGGAAATTCAATGGGGGTCGTTACAAGTTGGGATCAACTCAATGGCAGTAAGTTTGGTTTTTCTGGTTTATTCATTAAGTGGAAGTGGATTATCATAAGGGTCATCATCTTCATGTTAAGTAGGCTGTGAAGGGGGAAGAGGAGGGGTTGGTTGTGCTGCCTTTAGGCAGCAGAAATGGAAGAGGTGGAGGAGGTAGAAAGGGAGGCAGGAGAGGCAGGCACACTCCATGCAGATTTACGGCAATACATCATAACTTGTATGACTTGTTTGCTTTTTTACCTCTCTATACCAACCTCTCTTCAACCATTTGCTTAAGTTTCAGTGCCCGTATCATAGATGGATCCATGTCATAAAAGAAGTCAAAAGTAGTCTCGAATAACTGGAACCCTTCTGCCAGACTGTCTAATGTGAATGTGTGTCCTGGCACTGCTTCTTCTATGTCCTCCTCCCCATCATCTAGCACTGCTTTGGAAGCACTCATGTGGTGCAGTGAATTAACTAGTATGGCTTTTCTAGCCATGGTCTTTGTGACTCCCACCAGATTACTGGGTGGTACCATACAAATAAGGTGTATGGAACCTAATGTTGGGATTGGTTAGTTTTGTCCATCTGCCAGGCTTAAAATGAGCCCTCCTAGGGGCAGAAAGGAGCTCTGGTGGCATAGTGCCTAAGGCATCTGACTGCTAACCAGAAGGCTGGTGGTTCAAAACCACCAGCCACTCCTTGGAAGGAAGACCGAGGGATCTAATAATTCTATAGAGATACTGCCTCAGAAACCCAAGGGGTCTCTATGAGTCAGCACCAACTCGATGGCAGTGAGGTTTTGTTTTGTTTTGTTTTGTTTTAAGAGGCAGAAAGGAGAATCTCACTGCCCTCGAGAAAGAAGAGATGCAGTTGGAGTGGAGTGCATCCTTGGACCCGAGATCCCTGCATTGGACCTCCTTGGCAGAGACGCCCGGACAGAGACACCTGGCTAAGAGAGGGCAGCAGTGGAACCAAGAGGCACGAGAAAGAGCAGCAGGCTTGCCTGGCCCACAGAGCAAGAAAGCTAGGTGCCTTTGGGTAGGAAGCTTGATGGCGGAGTGGGTACATGTAGGCGTACCTTTCGGCAGAGCTAGAAGAGCTTTGTAACACACTTGCTCAAGCAGGGCTAAGGACAAGCCAAGAGGCCAAGGGCCAGAGAGGCGTGCTGGAGGGCACACCAGAGGGGAGCCAGTCCTGATCAAAGAACTTCATCCTGAGTGCCTTCCTGAACCTGAATTGTAGCCTATTACTTCCCTAATAAGCCCCATAATCGTGAATACTGTCTGGGATCTGTGTGGCCACTGCAACAAATTATTGAACACACCACAGAAGTAGTGAGTGCCATGGGAGGGAGGGTTGGTGTCAAAATTGGTAAAAAGGCTGGAGGGCGGCAGCACGTCTGGCCGCATAGGAATAAGCCTTGGGCTGCTGACAGTGATTCTGTCTCCCTCTCCTGAAGTGAGAAGAAGTCAGAAGATGCCACCCCTGTGTCTTTTGTGCAACTCATCTCCATCAAGTCATTTTCTGTTGATTCCTTCTGTGTAGTAGTCTGTTAGCGCTTCAATTTCTCTAAGATCCATATTTTGAAAAAAATATGTGGGTAAGTGGATCTGTGCAGCTCAAGCCTGTGTTGTTCAAGGGTCAACCATACTTACGATTATAGCTTTATTATGGCAAAAATGATACAGATGAAAAGATACATAGAATGAGGTTTAGGAGGGTTCTCAGTACAAAGCTTTCATGTCCCAAAGAAGTGCTATTCTTCCACATGCATTCTTGCCTTTCACCAACCAGGAAGTCCACAGCACTGAACCTCCATATCCAGAGATTTTCTCTTCTTCATTAGGTAGTCATCCTAGATTGGATTAGCCCCCCCTCTATTAGCACAAACCCTCAGATGTGGTCTAGAAGTCTAGATGACAAAAAAACAAACCTACTGCCGTCAAGTCAATTCTCACTCATAGTGACACTTCAGGACAGGGCAAAACTTCCCCCACAGGGTTTCCAAGGCTATTATCTTTGCAGAAGCTGACTGCCAGATCTTCCTCCCTCAGAGTGCCTGGGGGGTTCTTATCGCAACTTTTCCATTAGCAGTTGAGCACCAAACCACTGCACCACTAGGGCTCCTAAACGTCCAATGGATACTTTAAATTCAGTACACTCAAAGCTGAACTGACCCTCTTTTACCCCTAAATCTTTTCTCTTCTTGTCTCCCTTTTTCTGCCAATGACACCACTCTAAGCTCTCCAGGTAGGAAACCCTGGCTTCATCCTTGAACACACACTTTTCCCATCAACTGCTGATTTCATTGAACCTATCTCAGCAAGTCTAGGCTCACTGATATTACCCTAGTTCAGGGCTTCATTACATCTTGTCTGAACTACTGCAACAGTCTTCTAAATAAGTTCCTCATTTTTGGACTTTCCAAATCCACCCTACACACAAATCCATCCTACACACAAATCCATCCTACACACTGCTGCTAATTTAACCTTCCTAACACTTGACTGATACAGAAAAATGTTCATAATATATAAGGCATAAAAAACAATAAAACATACTATATAATCCTAATTCTGTAAAATAAAGTACATAAGTATGTGACATACTTATACCCTTCTTCCCCTTCACGTACACACCTACAAAAATATAAAGGGGGGAAGAGAAGGATGCTCAAAAGATAAATCTAAAAAGATAATACTTTTACCTCCAGAGAGGAGGTTTATGGACAATTTATTTCCTTCTTTGTATTTTTTGTTTTCTACATTTTCCACAATGAACTTGTATTAAAAAAAATTAATAGAGCACAGTTTATCTTGTTGTTGTTGTTGTTATGTACCGAGTCGGACCCAACTCACAGCGACCCCTGCTTGGGTTTCCAAGGCAGTATCACTACAGAAGTAGATTGCCCAACCTGCCTTCCGTCTGAGGAGTGGCTGGTGGATTTGAAATTCTTTGCCATGCACTCAGTTCTCTATGACCTCACCCAACTTTCTTCTTTGGCTTTAAGAACCACATCTTTCTAAGTTATACTTCATAATTTAGCTAAACTAACCAACCATTGTACTTCAAGTCTTTTCCCTACTTTCCTTTTCTTAGTCTATTCCTATAAAAAGGGGTGGTGGCATTGTCTGACCTCCTCTAACTTCATAAAAGTAGGATCACCATTAAGGGAGCTCTGGTGGTATGGTGCCTAAGGCATTTTACTGCTAAACAGAAGGCTGGCGGTTCAAACCCACCAGCCACTCTTCAGAAGGAAGATTAGGCAATCTACTTCTGTAGAGATACCACCTCAGAAAATCCCAAGGAGGGGTCACTATGAATCGGGATCACCATTAGCATCAACAGCCCAAGGCTGATTCCTAGGAGGGCAGAGGTCTAAGACACCACCATCCTCCAACCTTCTTGCCAACTGTGACACCAACCATCCCTCCCATTCCACTCTCTACTCTGCAGGGTTTAAGAATTTGTTGTTGTGGCCACACAGAATTCACAGAAGATACTCACGATTATGTGGTTTATTAGGGAAGTAAAAGGTTACAACTCAGAATCAGAAACAAGTCAGAATATGGTTTTTCAATTAGGACAGCCTATTCTCAATCTTGGGGCAAGCATGTCTCTCTCTTTTACCCCTGGCCCTTGCCCTGCTTGGGCAAGTGTTACAAAGCTCTTTTAACTTTATTAATAGGTGCCCAGAGAGGGAGGGGCCCCACTGTACCAGCCAGCCTCCTGCTTGAAGGCACTCAGCTGTCTCACTCCACGGGCCAGGAAGCCCAACAATGTCTCATACTGGCCTCTTGGTTCTGCTGCTTCTGATGTTTGTTTCTCTGCCGCTTCTTGCAGGCTCAGCACAGCGATCTTGAGTTCAAGGATGTGTTCCATTCCTAGCTCTTCTTTCTTCATGGTAGTGAGATTCTCCCTTTCCACCTTTGGGATGGCTCATTTTAAGCCAAGTGGACAGCAAAACTGACCAATCCCAATGTAAGCGTTACATATACCTCATCGGCATGATCCCACCCCCACAAGGGTGCATGTACCTTATTTACATTGTTAACAAACTATCCAATCCTCTTGATGACCCCACAAGCACCTCACATTTGCATAGTCTTGGCCACTCATCTGGTGGGAGTTACAAAGACCATGGCTGCTGCTGCTGTTGTTAGTGCCACTGAGTCAGCTCCAACTCATTGTTGTTGTTATGTGCCGTCGAGTCGGCCCCGACTCATAGCGACCCCTCCTTGGGTTTCCGAGGCAGTATCACTACGGGAGTAGGATTGCCCAACCTTCCTTCCGAGGAGTGGCTGGTGGGTTTGAACCGCCAGCCATCTGGTTAGCAGTCAAGTGCTTTAGCCACTATGCTACCAGAGCTCCTAATAGCAACCCTATCTATGCACAGCAGAACAAAACACTGCTCAGTCTTGTGCCAGCCTCATGATCCTTGCTATACCTGAGCCCATCATTGCAACCACTGTGTCTATCCATCTTATTGAGGACTTTCCCCTTCGTCGATGACGTTCCACTTTACCAAGGACGATATCCACATTGTAGTAAATTACATAGTGTGGTTTTTCTAGCCATAAGTCTTCGTAAACTCCGTGGTGCAACTTGCGGTGAGCAACTGAGTAGCTTCTGATTATTAAAGTTATCCACCTGGGGTATTTCTGTTGGGAGCAGCAGGAAGCAATTTTCTGGGAAGTTCACTCTCTCTCAGATGTATAGAATTCTGATGTTGGGATTGGTTAGTTTGGTCCCTCTCCCAGGCTCAAAAGGAGCCCTCTGAGAGGCAGAAGGAATCTCTCACTGGCAGCTGGGACACGCGAGAGACACACATTGCTGAGAGAGAGATGCAAGAGACACATGCTGCTGGGAGAGAGACTGAGAGACTGTCAGCTGAAAAACGGAGGGCTGAGAGACTGAGCGTGTTCCTGAACTTGAGTTGTAGCCTGTTGCTTCCCTAATAAACCCCATCATCTCTGAGTTGTGTGTGACTACTGCAGCAAATTATTGAACCCAGAAGAGAGGTGATGAGTGCTGTGGGATGAAGGGTTGGTGCCAGGGTTGGTGAAAGGGCTAGAGGGAGGTGGCATGTCTGGCCTCACAGGGATAGCCCTTGGGCTACTGATGGTGATTCTATCTTCCTCTTGTGGGGTTAGAGGAGGTCAGAAGATGCAGCCTCCTTGCCCCTTGGACGATATCCTTCTCCAGGGAATGGTTCCTTCTGACAACATAACCACAGTAGGAGATGAAGTCTGGCCATTCTCGCTTCTGAGGAGCATTCCAGCTGCACTTTTTCCAGGACAAGTGTTAGTCCTTTTAGCAGACCATGGTACTCTTAGCATTCTTCTCCAACACAATTCAAAAGCATCAACTCTTCTTCAGTCTTCCTTATTCATTGTTCAGCTCTCACATGCTTAAGAGGCAACTGAAAATACCATGGCTTGGGTTGTTGTTGTTATGTGCCATTGAGTCGAACCCGATTCATAGCAACCCCTCCTTGGGTTTCCAAGGCAGTATCACTACAGAAGTAGATTGCCCCATCTTCCTTCCGAGGAGTGGCTGGTGGGTTTGAACCGCCAGGCTTCTGGATAGCAGTCAAGTGCCTTAGGCACTACACTACCAGAGCTCCCTGGCCTGGGTTAGGCACACATTAAGTCTTCAAGGAGACATCTTTGCCCTTCAGCACTTGAAAGAGGTCTTTTGCAGCATATTTGCCCAGTGCAACAAATTGTATGATGTTTTAACTGTTGCTTTCCATTGGTATCGATTGTGGAATCAAGTAATATATAATCTTTGACAACTTCAATCTTCTCTCCATTTATCGTGATGCTGCTTATTGATCCAGTTGTGAAGATTTTCCTTTTATGTTGAGATGTAATCCATACTGTAGACTGTAGCCTTTAATCATCATCAGTAACTGAC
>NW_006921780.1:6240372-6246227 GCF_000298275.1 Orycteropus afer afer
CCAAATCACAATAAATAAAATAAAATTAAAAAAAAAAAACCAAACTTCATCAGTAAGTGTTTCAAGTCATCTTCACTTCCAGCAAGCAAAGTTGTATCATCTGCATATTGTAGGTTAATAATGAGTCTTCCTCCAATCCTGATGCCACGTTCTTCTTCATACAGTCCAGCTTCTCGGATTACCTGCTCAGCATACACACTGAAGAAGCACAGTGAAAGGATACAGCCCTGACACACTCCCTTCCTGATTTTAAACCACACAGTATTCCCTTGTTCTGTTTGAATGACAGCCTCCTGGTCTATGTACAGGTTACTCATGAGCACAATTAAATGTTCTGGAATTCACATTCTCAATGTTATCCATAATTTGTCATGATCCACACAGTAGTCAAATGCCTTTGCACAGTCAATAAAACACAAGGAAACATCTTTCTGGTATTCTTTGCTTTCAGCTAAGATCCATCTGACATCAGCAATGATATCCCTCATTCCACGTCCTCTTCTGAATCCAGCTTGCATTTCTGGAATTTCTCTGTCAATATGCTGCTGCAACTGTTTTTGAATTATCTTCTGTAAGATTTTATTTGCATGTGATATTAATGATATTGTTCAATAATTTCCACATTCTGTAGGATCACCTTTCTTTGGAATGGGTACAAATACGGATCTCTTCCAGTCATTTGGCCATGTAGCTGTCTTCCAAATCTCTTGGCACACACAAGTGAGTGCCTCCAGTGTGGCATCCATTTGTTGAAATATTTCAGTGGGTATCCTATCAATTCCTGAAGCCTTGTTCTTTGCCAATTCCTTCAGTGCAGCTTCGACTTCTTTCTTCAATACCATCAATACCACTGGTTCCTGATCATATGCCACCTCCTGAAATGGATGAGTATCAACCAATTCTTTTTGGTACGGTGACTCTGTGTATTCCTTCCATCTTCTTTTGATGTTTCCTGCATCATTTGATATTTTGCCCATGGAATCTTTCAATATTCCAACTCAAGACTTGAACTTTTTCTTCAGTTCTTTCCACTTGAGAAATGTGGAGTATGTTCTTCCCTTTTGGTTTTCTAACACTAGGTCATTGCACATTTCATTATAATAATTGACTTTGTCTTCTCAAGCTGCTCTTTGAAATCTTCTGTTCAGCTCTTTTATCTTGTCATTTCTTCCACTGGCCTTAGCTACTCTCTGTTCAATGGCAAGTTTCAGAGTCTCTTCTGACATCCATTTTGGTCTTTTCTTCCTTTCCTCTCTTCTCAATGACCTTTTGCTTTCTTCATAGATGATGTTCTTGATGTCAACCCAAAATTCCTCTGGTTTTTGGTCACTGGTGTTCAATGCATCAAATCTATCCTTTAGATGGTCTCTAAAATCTGGAAGAATATAATCAAGGTCCTATTGTGGCTCTCATGGACTTATTTTAATTGTCTTCACCTTCAACTTGAACTTGCATACAAGCACTTGATGGTCTGTTCCCCAGTCTGCTCCTGGCCTTATTTTGGCTGAAGATATTGGGTTTTTCCTTCGCCTCTTTCCACAGATGTAGTTGATCTGATTTCTATGTACCCTATCTGGCAAAGTCCACATGCATAGCTGCCATTTATGTTCTTGAAAAATGGTATTTACAGTGACTAAGTCATTGGTCTTGCAAAATTCTATCATGTGATCTCCAGCATTATTTCTAGCACCAAGGTCATATTTTCCAATTACTGCTGATTCTTGTTTCCAACTTTTGCATGCCAATCACCAGTGATAATCAACACATCTTGATTGCATGTTCAGTCAATTTCAGACTGCAGAAGGTGGTAAAAATCTTCAATTTCCTTGTCTTTGGCTTTGGTGGTTGGTGCATAAATCTGAATAATAGTAGTAGTAACTGGTCTTCCTTGTGGGCATATGGATATTATCCTATTATTCACAGTTTTGTATTTCAGGACAGATCTTGAAACATTCTTAGTGACAATGAATGCCACCCCATTCCTCTTCAGTATATCATTCCCAGCATAGTAGATCATATGGTTGTTTGATTCAAAATGGCCAAAACCAGTCCATTTCAGCTTACTAATGCCTAGGATATCAATTATATGTTCCATTTCATTTTTGACAACTGCCAATTTTCCTAGATTCATACCTTGTACATTCCATGTTCTGTTTATTAATGGATATTTGCAGCTGTTTCTTCTCATTTTGAATTATGCCACATCAGCAAATGGAGGTCCCGAAAGCTTTACTCCATCCACATCATTAAGGTTGGCTCTAATCTGAGGAGGCAGCTCTTCCCCAGTCGTATTTTGAGTGCCTTCTGACCTGAGGGGGCTCATCTTCTGGCACTATATCTGACAATGTTTCAGTGCTATTCATAAAGTTTTCCAGTAATAAGTCAGACAGTGTTTCACTGCTATTCATAAGGTTTTCATTGGCCAATTCTTTTGAGAAGTGGATGCCCTCTTCCTTCTTGCATGGCTGTCTTAGTCTGGAAGCTCCGCTGAAATCTGTCCACCATCGGTATGATAGTATATGAAATACGGTGGCATAGCCTTCAGCCTCACAGCAACACACGAGCCACCACAGTACAACAAACTGACAGACAAGTGGTGGAGACCATCGCTAGAAGAGTAATTCACTGCACCACAATTCCCTATTCCCATTACTATCTATTCAAATCCATCCAATCCCTCAGCTCAAATACCTCTGAGAAGATCATGGTATAAGCAGAAAAAATAAGCCTGATTCTGAAGTCCCTCAATTAAAAGCCCTGCTCTTCCAGGTGCTGACCCTGGGTAAGTTAACTAAAGACTCCAAAGGTTAAATGTCACCTAAAAAGGGAGAATATTACAACCTACTTCAAATGGCAGTAATAACAGAAGATAAAGCAAGTATCTAGCATAATATAGTACTTGCTTCCATCTATTTGTAAGGGACATATGTGGCAATAGTCATAAGTCTTATGTTTCACTCTGTTCTCTCTGAGCAAACAAAGGCCAATGAATGTTAACAAAGTAGCAGTCTCAGAACTCAATTATCGCAACTCCTCAGTATCTTCTGAGAGCTTCTCTTTCACCGTCAGCCCATTACATGTTGGCTCCACTGGTGTTCTGCTTTCCTTTCTGCATAGACCCTAGGTGATTTCATGTACAACCAAAGCTTTGTCTACTATCCATAAGCTCCTAACTCTCTAATTTTTATCTTCAACTAAAATTTATTTCTGCAACTCAAGATCTGTAATAATAATAATAAAACCTACTAAATGTCTGTACCAGGATATCCCAAGAGAAATCAAAATCCAAAATTCTAAGATAAATTTGTCTTTCCCTCAAAACCTATTCATCCTCCCACATTCCCTATGGAACCATTTATCCACCATGATGCAGTGAATTACTTAATATGGCTCTTCTAGCCATGGTCTTTGTGACTCCCACCAGATGACTGGGTGGGATTATGACAATGTGAGGTGCTTGTGGCCCACCAAAGGGATTGAATAGCTTGTTAATAATGTAAATAAGGGACAGGACACCCTTGTGCAGGGGGGACCATGGAAATAAGGTATATGGAACCCTAACATGGGGACTGGTCAGTTGTGCCACCCTGCTAGATTTAAAATGACCCATCCCAGAGGTGGAAAAGGGGATGTCTTATTGCTATCAGTAAAGAACCAGTAGTAGAGTATGTCTTTAGACCCAAGATTCCTTTACTGGACCTCCTTGGCAGAGAGATGGTGGCAGCAAAACCAAGAAATCAGCACAAGGTAGAGCAGTGGGCTTGCGGGCCCACAAAGTGAGACAGCTGAGTGCCTTCGGGCAGTAGGTTTGCTGACAGAGTGTGCTGCACCTATAGGCAAAGCTTTGTAACACCTGCCTGAGCAGGGCAGGGGCCAGCCCAAGAGGCTGAGGCCAAAGAAGAGACATGAATACAGGCATGGCTGAGTGGAGGCTATCTTGATTGAAGAATTTTATTCTGAGCATTCCTGAACCTGAATTTTAATCTGTTGCTTTCCTAATAAACCTCATGATCATGAGAACTGTGTGTGAATTGTGTGTGGCCACTGCAACAAATTATCAAACCCAGCTGAGAAGTACTGAGTGCCATGGGAGGGACGGGTGGTGTCAGAATTGGCTAAATGGGTGGAGGGTGGTGGCATGTCTGACCTCCACCTCATGGTAATCAGCCTTGGGCTGATGCTGGTGTTGGTGATCCACCTCCCCACTGTAAAGCTAGAAAAGCTGAGATGACACTTCCCCCATGCCCTTTTTTGTACCACTAAAGACAAAAACCTGAACAATTCCACTTTTATTCACATTTCAGTCCTGCAATCTGTCTCAGACTTTAAGTCCATGAGCTACCCAAACATGCCAGACAGTTTTGTACCTTAGTGCTTTTGAATATATTATTCCCTCTATCTGGAAAATCTACTTCCTTCTTTGCTTAACTAACTTCTCTCATCTTCTCATCTTTTAGAACCAAGCTAAAGAATTATCTCCTCTAGTCAAACAAAAAATAGTATTTATTGAGTACATACCATGTTCCAGTCACTGTGTAAAACACTTTTCATGCATTGCCTTGTCTAATTCTCAAAATACAGTGATGAAATAGGTACTATTAGTATATTTTCACAGACTGGGAAAGCCACGATAACTTACTGGAGATCATCTATAGACAGTAAGTAGTGGAAATGAGATTCAAACTCAGGTCTGTCTGCTCCCTGTGCACTTGTTCTTCGGCTCTTACCCACCTCCACTAAGCAACTACCTTTCCCACCTGACACTGTTTTTATCCCAGGCCCCATAACTTTTTTTTTTTTTTTTTTAACATTTTATTGTGGTTTGAGTGAAAGTTTACAGTGCAAATTAGTTTCAACAATTTATGCTTATTTTGTTTTGTGACATTAGTTGCAATCACCTCAATGTAACAGCACTCTTCCCACTTACTCCTTAGGTTGCCCGTTTCCATTCACCCATCTTTCCTGCCCCTTCCTGTATTTTGAACTTTGTTTTGGGGCAAATGCCCTTTTGGTCTGTATGGTTGATTGTTCTGAGGAGCATTCTTCACAGATGTTACTGTTCACCTTATAGGCCTGTCTACTTGGCTGAAAGGTGATCACTGGGAGTGGGTTTAATACCAGGTTTGAAGGATGTTTAAGGGCAATAGTTTCAGAGCTTCCACCAGTCTCTATCAGACCACTAAGTCTGGTCTTTTTGATAACTTTGAATTATGTTATACATTTTTTTCCAGTACCTTCTATTGTGACCTCAATCTGAGCTGTCAGTAATAGTAGCAGGGCGCCATCTATTCTTCTGGTCTCAGGCAAGTGGAAGCTGTGGTTCATGTGATCCTGTGGTGCAGTGTATTACTTAAACTGGCCTTTCTACCCACAGTTTTTGTAACTCCACCAAATGACTAGGTGGGGCTATGCAAAGTTTCTACTCATTTCATTCCACCAAGGAAACTGGATAGCTTGCTGACAAATAAATAAGGTACATGGCACCTTTGTGGGGGCGGGGCTATGCAAATGAGATGTATGAAACTCTAGATTGGTCAATTTTGTCATTCTGCTAGTCTTAAAAGAACGTCAGTCCCAGAGCATGAAAAGAATTTGACTACCACCAAGAAGAGATAGGAGCAGAGCATTTCCTCTGGGCCCAGGGTCCCTGGGAACCTCTTAGACCCATGTGAAAGAGAACTATTAATACTGGAGACAGCAAGAGATAATGACAAGCAGTGACAGAGAAGTGTTGGCAACAGAACCAGATCAGCAGAAGATGGCACAATGGGCTTTCCAGTCCACAAAGCAAGAAAGTCTTTTGGTAGGAGGTTTGCTGGCAAAGTGGGGTGCCTCTGAGCATTTATTGGTGCAGC
>NW_006921780.1:6247172-6260367 GCF_000298275.1 Orycteropus afer afer
TGTGACCAAGCAATGACCATAACCTTGCCCCTTGTCAGCTCTACTATACACCTGGGAATTCTGATCATTCACATGAACTTATAGGCCCATTGCAAAGAACTATATCTTGAGTTGCTTCTGATCCTAAACTGTAACCTGTTATTGCCCTAATAAATCCCATAATTGTGAATATGGTCTGTGAATTCTATCTGGTCACTGCAATAAATTATTGAACATAGCAGAGCAGCAGAGTGCTGGAGGAAGGACAGATAATGTCAGAATTGGTATTAGAGAGAGGAGGCGTGTCTGACCATCACCTCACAGCAGCTTTGGGCTACTGATTCTAATAATGATCCTCCTTTCACCTCATGAAATTAGAGGTCAGATGCCTCCCCTGTCAAGTTAAGTTTTATAGGTCCATTAGTCCTTTGGAGCAATTGTTTCCTTGAGTCTTTGATTTTCTTCCCTCCTCTTTGCTCGAGATGAGAAGAGAGCAATACTTTATCTTAGATGGCTCCTCACAAGCTTTTAAGACCCCAGCTGGTACACACCAATATTAAGATGTAGAACACTGTCTTTATGGACTATGCTCTACCAACTGACCTAGATGTCCCCAAGACTATGGTCCTAAACCCTCAAGCTCAGTGACTCAGTCCCTCCAGGTAACTGATTATGGCTAAAAAGTTTACATAACTTTACCCCCATGTATGTTCTATTATGTACCTGCATGTATCAGTAGCCCATATAAATATATAAATAGAAATATCCTCTGCCAAACCTGAATATGTACTCTCATATGCCATCCTACATTTGTTCAGCTTACATATTTTCCTGTATATCCACTTGTACATTATTGTTCATTGTTACTGTAGGACTGTGTATGTAGTAGCATTTACTGTTGCTGCCTTTCACTTTTGCACACTTCCCAGGGTCTTCCTTTGCCTTGGTTATGTTGTGCTGACCTCCTCCTTATTGTATATTACCTTCCCTTCACCTAAATTAATACATGTCTACTATCTAGTGACAGGAGCTCTGGTAGCATAGTGGCTAAAAGCACTTGACTGCTATCCAGAGGGCTGGCGGTTCAAACCCACCAGCCACTCCTCGGAAGGAAGGTTGGGCAATCCTACTTCCGTAGTGATACTGCCTCGGAAACCCAAGGAGGGGTCGCTATGAGTCGGGGCCGACTCGACGGCACATAACAACAACAACAACAACTATCTAGTGATTTTCCCTGCCCTTCCCATCCCTGGTAAAGAATGTTTCCTTCTATGTGTAAACCTTTCCTCCACTTTTTGTAATAGTGGTCTCATAGGGTATCTGTCCGTTTGTGTTTGACTTCTTTCACTCAGCACAACATCTTCCAGTTTCATCCATGTGGTGTAAAATTTCACACACTTATTACTCTTATCATTTCATAGTACTCCATTGTAAATCCCATAGTTTCTTGCTAAATTACGGGGTCACTCCTCAGGCAACCATAAAGATGGGACTGTATGGCACACTGAAAATCTTTGTTTGATTTATTTGTCTTTTCTCAAGTAAGTATGTGAGCTACTTGAAGACAAGAATTACAGTATTTCATTTATCTGCTTCTCTGTACCCAGCAAAGTGTATGGCACATGGTAGACTCTTAAGAAGTATTAGGTTACTTCTCCCCCTCCCTTTTTCCTCTAAGTCAGAACTACCTCTTCCCTCCTGTCCAAAATCCCATAGCACTTTACACATCTCTCTTGGGACATCTGTCTTCTGCTTCATACAAGTATTTTGTGTGTTTTATTTTCCCCACAAGGCTATGAAGTCTTTAATAACAGGGGACAGTTTTAATTTTTTTTTATGCAAAGTATCCTTGCCTGTGGTAATTGTTAACAAATAACTGATGAATGAACTTGTAATTAAAACAGCTAAGTCTAAATGCAACCTTATACCACTTGATTATTCATTCTGTATTTGTACGCTGTTGTTTAGCTATGTTTTCATTTCTATTGTGTATTTTCTTACCATCCCGATCAAACACTAGTCCCACAATTACCAAACCATGGTTTCCAAGCCACAAGAGCCTTTCTGATTAATTTGTCAAACGTATCCTATGCTAGGTACTGGGGGAAATGCAAACGTGGATCAGAAAAGGGTTTCTGGTCTCAGGAAATTCAATCTAGTAATGACTCCCGAACAGAACGCTAATGTAAATCACGTGGCTCTGCAGACTGACAGCGATTGTTAACGTGGTTCCAGGGTCACGTAATACTCTACACCGCCAGCCTAAACTCCTGGGATTCGTTTCGAGTTTCTTGCCCAGATCCTGCTTGGGGGTGTAGAGGAGAGGTGGGGAAAGTGACGATCCACCTTCCCTTAGACCTATGTATCCTCTCAGGCCCCGCACCCCAGTGCTTTCTACTCTCCCAGGTTCACCCACCACCCTAGCTGGGCGTGGCTCTCATCTACCCAACAGCCCATTCTCTCTCTCGAGGGGTCGGCTACATTTTCCAAGGACCCTCCCCCTCTAGGCAGTCATATAAATGTGGAACTGGAAAGAAGGCTTACACAAGCCACAGCTTCCCCCTTTTTTCGCATCCACTCCAGACCCAGCCGGGGTTGTTTTCCTAGGCGTTCGCGGATGCTCACCTGCTCAGCTGACACCGCCCCCTTCCCAACGCCGCTACCGCTGCTCTTGCCGGCACGACCGCTGCTCTCCGCCATCTTCGTCGCCTGCTGGGTTTCCGGCCTGCGCAGCTTAGCCCCCGCCTAGCGTCACGTCCGGTCTCGGGGTTACCGCCCACTCGCCCCCAGGCTTGTTTGGTTCCCGGCGGAATTTCGTTTCGGATCCTACGGAGGGTTTCGGCTGTATCTTCATGTAGGATCCTCATCCTGCCGGCCGCGGTGAATTTCAGCTGCAGTGCTTTAACTTGTGCAACTGAGATGCTGTCCCTGGGAGAGGCGGGGAAGGATAGGAGAATGGGGGCATGGGTTGGGATCTGGGTTCTTGTGGCGGCGGATCGAGGGAGGGTGAACTTCCCCTCAAAAGGTTTCTCGGTGTAAGGGGGAAAATATGCGTTTAATCAGTAGGGGTGTGCAGTTGCACAGTTGGGAAGACAGGCCCGGGAAAACCAAGGAAGTTTCCCGTAGGTGACTTCTGAACAGCGGAAACATTTGGCAAGAAAAGAGTTTCGGTTTATCGAGATCACTGTAAATCGAGGACGTATCCTGGCGTCCAGCACAACGCCTTCTTCCACCTTCATACCTTATGATCTCTACCTGTAGCCCATAAGTAGAGGGTTTGAAGACTTGGGGTTTTCACTGGCAGTGCCCCGATTCAGCCTTATAGTAGAAATGTATTGTTTAAAGGAGAGGTTGGTGTCCTGTTTTCTCAACTTCCTCAGGCTGGGCTTCATCATCAGGCCTTGGTCATTAGCTCCTGCCCTACTGTGTACTGGACTCCGGATACCTCGACTTTGTGCTCAACCCAGGTAACGTGTTTTGTTGCATCCTCCGTGCCTACACAATACTCAGGAATTGTTAAATGAATGAATGCTGGAGATACAGGCATGCCAACCACCCACTAAACATTTAATTGGTGAATCCACTAGGACTGGGTCAGTGTGCCCTGCAAGAGGAGAATCAAAAGCAAGTCCAGCCTTCCTGCCTCCGCGTTAAAACTCCTAATCATTAAACTGGGTTTCCCTATGTTAGGACATCTGAGAATCCTGTCTGTGCCATTCACAGGCCCAGAGCCATGGCCATCTCCTCTTCCTCCTGGGAACTGCCCCTGGTAGCTGTGTGCCAGGTAACATCGACACCAGACAAACAGCAGAACTTTAAAACATGTGCTGAGCTGGTTCAAGAGGCTGCCAGACTGGGTGCTTGTGTGGCTTTCCTGCCTGAGGCATTTGACTTCATCGCTCGAGACCCTGCAGAGACACTACATCTGTCTGAGCCTCTGGGTGGGAACCTTTTGGGAGAATATGCCAAGCTTGCCAGGTATCGGGGGAGAAAAGGGGTGGGAGAAGTAGCCTTTGTTGAGCAGTGTCCCTGGATTGCCAGATAGGAGAACAGGGCCTTGAGAAGAGTTGTCAGTGTCCCCTCCCCCCAGGGAATGTGGACTCTGGCTGTCCTTGGGTGGTTTCCATGAGCGTCACCAAGACTGGGAGCAGACTCAGAAAATCTACAATTGTCATGTGCTTCTTAACAGCAAGGGTGAGACTTCAAAAACCTTTAGCCTGCCTCTTCCCAGGCTCTTATATCTAAACTTAGATCCCCAGAAGCTGGTTTTCTTAATTCATTTCCTTGACCCAGTGTTTTAGGGGTGTTTGTACTTCTGTTCCTAGCCTATAAATCATTTTCTCTTTGGAGATGGTGAGAGGAGCTAAACTGGGCTTCTAGAGCATCAACATTGGTAATTCTTTCTCCCTCTTACTCTAGGATCAGTAGTGGCCACTTACAGGAAGACTCATCTGTGTGATGTAGAGATTCCAGGTCAGGGGCCGATGCGTGAAAGCAACTCTACCATACCTGGGCCCAGTCTGGAGTCACCTGTCAGCACACCAGCAGGCAAGGTGGGAGCTATAAGAGCATGCGGGTGAGAGGCACAAGAGGGGGGACAGAACTACTTTCAAAGTGATTATAGAGGGTAGGAAGCCCTAAGGAATAGAGCAGCAAGGGTATAACAATGCGGAGACAAACAGGACAGGGAAGCTAAATGGACTTTTCTTTCTAGATTGGTCTAGCTATCTGTTATGATATGCGGTTCCCTGAACTCTCTCTGGCATTGGCTCAGTCTGGTGCAGAAATACTTACCTACCCTTCAGCTTTTGGATCTGTTACAGGCCCGGCCCACTGGGAGGTAAGAGGACACTTCTTCCAAACCAAAGGGCCTTCTCTTAACCTCATTCTCCTTTCTTGGCCTTATGAGTTGATAATTTCCTTCCCCTTTCAACATGATGGGAACTCTTCAGACTGTTACATGACTTTACAGATACGTGACTTTACAAACACATAACGTGGCCTCTCTTGTTACACAATTAACTTTTCCCAGGCAATTGTTAGAATGGTCACAATGGACAGACTAAACATTCGGCCTATAGCATCCATATGCTATTACCTTTACTCTAGCTGCTGTAAGTAGAGTGAACGCACATCTCATCCCTCCAGGTACTGCTGCGGGCCCGTGCCATTGAAACCCAGTGCTATGTAGTGGCAGCAGCACAGTGTGGGCGCCATCATGAGAAGAGAGCAAGTTACGGCCACAGCATGGTGGTGGATCCCTGGGGAACAGTGGTAGCCCGCTGCTCTGACGGCCCAGGCCTCTGCCTTGCCCGAATCGACCTTAATTATCTGCAACAGTTGCGCCAATACCTGCCTGTGTTCCAGCACCGCAGGCCTGACCTCTATGGCAATTTAGGTCACCCACTGTCTTAAGCCTTTTGACTTCTGAGTTGAGACCCACTGTAGGCTGTGACTTGTGGCAGGACCTGGGCACAGCTCCCCTCAACTTGGACAGCCTCAATTTTTGATCAAACACAGGCTCAGCTTTTTGGAAAAGAAGAAACTTTCACCTGAGCTCAGATTTTCAGTTTCAGAAAGGTGGAATTTTAGTCATTGTTTATTTCATGAAAACTGAAGTTATGCTGAGGGCTGAGAATCACTGGCATTGAAGAAAAAAAAAAATGTAATCATTATAAAGTCTGTTTGGACATCTCCTTTGGGAGTTGGAAGGGGTGGTGTATTGTACCAGCTGAACTGGGCTGTAGTTGTAGGCTTCCTGGCTTATTCAACATGCCTCCCTACCTAAATAAAAGTGCAACACTCAGTGCATGTCCCAGCCCCATTCTCCCAAGCTTGGGAGAGGGAATGGAGAATGGGGAAGGAAAAGGAAAAAAGGAGTTGATAATGAATTATTTCACTTCCACCTATGATGCCCTTTGCCCAAGTCCAAAGAAAGCAAAGGGGAAAAGGGCTGCAGGGTACATTATTTATTTTCACTTGAACATGGAAGGAAAATGCCACACTCCCCCTTCCCCTTTTCAGGGGGAGTGTATTTTAATCAGCAACCTCTTCTCTGTCCACCCTGTGTGATGTGTGTACACACACACACATCACAGTTGGGAGGAGTGACTAAACTGACCCAGTCCTCTCACCTGTTACTCCCCTGAAGAGGGTCTGACGAGAGAAAAAGGAAGGAGCCACACAAGGCAGAGGTTTCAAGCCATGGAATAGAGGAAAGGAGGCAGAGAGGAGCAGCACCAGAGGCCAGGAGAGTGGAAAGGGCCACAGCTTGTTTTTTTTTTAAAAAATTATGTAATTTGGGAGGGGGTGGTGATTGATTTCCAAAATACACTTCAGAGTCCCATCTTCCACGTAGCTCCCTTACTCACAGCCCTTTGGTTTTTCAGACAAAATTTAAGAGCCCTCATAAAGCGTGAAGTATTATTGATAACCCCTCAATGCACCCAAAAGCAGTGTTCACTGCAATCCCTTACAAAGACTATGTTCTATAGACTTTGCTTCTCCCTATGCATTTGTCTTACGGCTCAGTGGTAAGGTGGCTGTAGAGACACACATTGGGGATAAGTGGAAAAGGGAAACAAAGGGGAAGCCCAGGCACATGGGTGCAGGGAGGGGTGGGGATACCACTTCCACTTTCCTTTGTCTTTTCCTTTAAAAAAAAAAAAAAAAAAAGCCAGGGGATGTGATTGGAAGGGTAGAGAACAAACCCCAGGATGGTATGTAAGCTCCAGAGGTGGATGGTGGGAACAGTCCCCAGAGAGCTGAGAAGGGGGAAAGGTCAGGGCAATGCTTGCAGCATCAAGTTCCTCAGGAGTTTCTGTCGGCCCAGCTCATAGTCCTCCTCATCCACATTCACCAGCAGCTTGATGGCTTCATGGCCCACAGCCTGCTTGAGAGAGTCTGTGATGAAGACACCTTTAAGTGCCTCTAGTAATGAACCATTGATGTAGTCACGCCAGAATGCATCGAGGTAGGTGAGCTCAGAGAACTTGATGTCACAGATGATGGAGCCCAGGTCCCGGGATTTGAGGATGGTATTGGCCTGGTTAAAGCGCTCAAACTGACGCTCAAGTGGGTCCTGCTTGTTAGAGAAGACATTGCCCTGAAGAGCAGTCTCGTGCTGGCAGTATTCAGCCCGAACCCGCAGTCTGATGTCTGGGGAAAAGAACAGGGAAAGAAAAGTACAATGAGGGATGAATTTACAACAGTTTGAAAGGTAGAAGGGAACAGCAGAGTAGCAAAGTAGGGAACATAACCTGACAGCTTTTCTACCTCTGCCAAAGGACTACTACATTTCTATGTACCTCTGAAATCCCTGCCTACATGTAGGTTTCCTCAAATGGGACTTGCCCAGGTCAGCATTATTCTCAGCACTCACAAGTCGTACCTTGCCTAGGAAGAGATACATTCCTAACAGGCAAAGAAGTTCATTTTAATACTCCTGACTTGGTTCATCCTATGATAGGACTGTCATAACAATACCCCTTTGATCTAACTAAAAAGAATTGAAATAGGCTATGGCGCAAAGATAATGGGAATACTTTTCCTAGACACTGTAACTATTCAGCCTCTTTTTGGAACAGCAATCAAAAGTGAGCCTTGCACTAAATAACATAAACTGCCCAGTGTCTTAGAAGTTCTTCATATTTTCCCACAAGTGTACTCCCCCTTTGGAACCCTTGAACTTTCTCACCACATGTCTGCTTTTCCTTGGGATCTGGTGTCACTGACTTCCGGCGTTTCCGCTGGCTCCCAAGTGTGGCTCTCCCTCGGGCTGGCCGCTTGCTACACATCTGGGGGCCCGAAGTGGGGCAGCACACCACAGGATAGTGGGGAGGCACTGCCCAGAGGGTAAAAGAGGAGAAGAGACAGTAAGGTAAAAATATATTCAAATACTTCTCTTGGAATGAGGAAGGTATCACTTAGGCTTAGTACTAAAAGCAGTAACAATAATATTACTAACAGGAGGATACAATGGAGTAATTACAGGACCTAGGTGAGGCATTAACACCTCATCTGGTTTTTGTGGTACTAGATGTGGGGGGAAGTATCCTTTCACTTAAGCTGGCAAAGTTGAGAATATAATGGGATTAACATCCACTTGATTATGGAAATTAAGGGGAATTAACATCATCTCACCTGTTTTGGGGGGCTGGGGAGGCCTCGGTTCTGGATCACTGAGGGCTCTGGGGGTCATATAGCGAATTGACGTCTCCTCCAGATACTTGTCTACAAGATCAGGGCACACTGGGGGGGTAGGGGGAGTCATTCAGGAAAAGGTAACATTCCTCCCTCCTCCCACTCCAACCCTCCAATGGGCCTCATAACCTATTCTCCTCTAGGCACTCCCCAGGGTCAATGCCTCCTTCCCTTGGACACTTACCCTACTTACTCCTGGCTTCCCCCCATGTCTCCCTGATTCTAGTGACCCAGCCCCCAATGCACCCTCACCAGCCCGCCTCCTCTTGAGGGTGACGTAGGGCAGCAGGTCATGACGAGTGATGATGCGCAGCAGCTGCAGCACCTGGCGAAAGTTACTCTCATCACAGCGACCCTGGCGCTCCAGCGCCAATAAGAAGTCACGTCCATTTCGGATGAGGCCACGTTCGTGGTCATCAATGACATCAACAAAGAGGAAGGAAAGAACTCGCACATCTCTGTGTGTCAGGTGGGTGCCCACGATGTCAAACATGCGGTGCAGGCTGTACAGTCCATGCTCCTGCTCACCATGCTCTTCTGGCCACACCTGGCTTGCCCGCCGCTTTAGGCCCGCCATGCTGGGGGGCTCAGGTGTGCAGTGCTTTCCAGAATTCCTGCTCAGCAGCTGCAATCTCCACTGTACTATAAGGATAGGAAAAGAACTAGTGAACCACTCAATGGCAGGTACCAGCCTTATTCATTCTGTATTCCCAGTGCCTAACACAAGGCTGGCACAGTGTAGTGCTATAGGTGTTTATTAAATTTAACAACATTAAAAAAAAAAAAAACCTTAACAACAAATAAAAACCTTGTAAGCTTTAAGTTCTGTGCATATCCAATATATGTTGTCTTAAGTCCAGACTCTGGGAGCTCTGGTAGCATAGTGGCTAAGGCACATGACTGTTAACCAGAAGGCTGGAGGTTCAAACCCACCAGCCACTCCTCGGAAGGAAGATGGGGCAATCTACTTCCGTAGTGATACTGCCTGGGAAACCCAAGGAGGGGTCGCTATGAGTCAGGTTTGACTCAACGGCACACAACAACAACAACAACAAGTCCAGACTCTACTGCGTCAGGTTAATATAGTCATTTTGCCTAAGTGAGAATGCTGAATGCAATTTTAGTGCTACTTAATAAGGAAAAGTTGCTATTACCTATTACCCCAAGTATTCCTCCTGACTCCAAAAAAATTGCTATTGCTTCTGGTTCCTTGAGAATTCTGTCCCTTCAATCAGTCACCTCTTAAATACAGGCAAAACTGTGAGGAAGTAGAGAATTAATACACTTATTTATTGTGTTGTGTGCCACTGAGTTGATTACAACTCACAGCAACCCTATATGACAAAATAGAACTGTCCCATAGGGTCTCTTAGGCTGTAATCTTTCTGGGAACAGACTGCCAGGTCTTTTCCCCCGTGGAGTTGCTGGTATGTTTAAACTACTGACCTCTCAACTAGCAGCTGAGTGCTTGACCACTGCACCACCAGGGCTCCTTCAGATTTATTTAGGTACAACAGAGAAACTGAAAATCTTTAGGGTTAGAATTAGTTTCAATTCTGACTACCATTAACAAGGTGTTGAGGTGTGTGACTTTAAACAAGTCACTTAACTTCAAAGCCTTAGTGTCCGCATCTATGAAACAGGGATGAAAGAACCTACTTCTCAGAGTTGTTAAGAATCAAATGAGAAAATATATGTAAGATCACTTAATAAACTATAAAGCCTTATGTAAATGGTCATAAGATTTCTAAGATAATCAGCATCCTTGACCTCTGCAGCCTAGATATATCCTTCCACAAATGTATCCTCATCTTTCCTATAACCCAATCAAGAGCAGAAACATAATTGCTCAGTAAGATTAATCAATAATAGTAAAAAAAAAAAAATTCAATAACAGCCATCAAAACTTGTGGATTTAAATCCAAAAATATTTACTAAGCCTATGTTGAACATTCTCATAATTCTACACCACTAGCACCTCCTTGATGTTCATACCATTTGGATATACCACCTTCTAATCTTTCCTCTTGGTTGTCATTTACCAATCCCCAGTCAATGACCAATCACAGCCCTACCCAAATTATATAATTTGGCATTTGATTCATAAACTTACTCCATCATGCTGGTCTGATACTGGTAACAGCAATGACTCAGCCAATAACCAATCCTCAAGTCCAGCAACTTTCACCTCTATTCTAGTCACTTATACTTATTACCCTGCCAGACAGTAGCACCTAATATTGTTTTGCTCTCTGACCACAACCTCCAATCACCCAGTCAGTGATAAATTCTTATTGATAATACTTTTAAACATGCTTAAATCTTTCCTATCTTCCCACCTCTACTCCCAGTGCTCTGGTTCAGATCCTAATAATCTCTCACCTGTACTATTATAAGGAGCTCTGGTGGTACAGTGCCTAAGCTAACCAGAAGGTTGACAGTTCAAACCCACCAGCCACTCCATGGAAGGAAGATGAGGCAATTCACTTCTGTAAAGACTTACCACCTTGGAAACCCAATGGGGGTCACTATGAGTCAGAACGCAATGGCAGTGGATTTTTTGGGTACTACTAACAGCTCTTTAAGACCTCTCCCTACTGCCAATCTTAACCCACATGTACTGCAGTGAATTACTTGGTATGGCTCTTCTCACCATGGTGTTTGTGACACCCACTAGATTATTAGGTGGAACAAGGCAAATATAAGGTGTTTGTGCCCTACCAAACAGATTGGATACCTTATTAGTAATGTAAATGAAGTATATGACACCCTTATGGGGTGGGACCATGGAAATACAGTGTATGGAACCCTAATGTGGGGATTGGTCAGTTTTGTCATTTCACTGAACTGAAAATGAGCCCTCTCAGAGGCAAAAAGGGAGATCTCACTGTCATCAAGAAAGAAGAGCCAGAGGTAGAGTGAAATGCATCCTTGGACCTGAGATCCCTGTACTGGACCTCCTTGGCAAAGAGACCAGCAGAGACAGCAGAGAAATAATGGCAGCAGCTGCAGCAGAACCGGGAGACCAGCACAAGACAGAGCAGTGGGCTTGTCAGCCCAAAAAGTAAAAAAGTTGAGTGCCTCTGGGAAGGAGGGTTGCTGGAGTGGGGTGCACCTAGGAATACCCATCAGCACAGTAGAAGAGCTTTCTAACACTGACCTGAGCGTGGCAGAGGCCAGGCCCAGGGCCAAAGAGAGGTATGCCTAAGGGCATGGCTGAGGAAAGGCTGTCCAAATTGAAAACCTGTATCCTGAGTGATCCTTGAACCTGATTTGTAACCTGTTACTTCCCTAACAAACCCCATAATTGTAAGTATTATCTTTGAGTTCTGTGCAGCCATTGCAACGAATTACTGAATCCAGCAGAGAAGTAGTGAGTGCCGTGGGAGGGACAGCTGGTGTCAGAACTGGTAAAAAGGCTGTAGGGTGGCAGCATATCTGGCCTCATAGGAATAACCCTTGAGGTGCTGATGGTGATTCTGTCTCCCTCTTGTGAAGTCAGAGGAGATCAGAAGATGCCACCCCATATTCTTTCTGCACCACCTAATTCCATCTCCCATATACCAGTTAACTACCTAAAAATGCAAAACTGACCACACACTTTCCTGCTTAACACCTGTCAACAGCCCCCTCCTTACCTATAAAACTCCAAGTTCCTTACACAAAACACCAAGCCCTTCCAAGATCAGGCCCTGCCTACCTCTTCATCTCACTACTCACCATAAAACCAAACCAAACCCATTGTCAAGTTGATTCAGACTCACAGTGACCCTACAGGACAGACTAGAACTGTTTCATAGGGTTTCCAAAGCTGTAATCTTTACAGAAGCAGACTGCCAAGTCTTTATCCCATGGAGCGGCTAGTAGGTTTGAACTGTCAATGTCTGGGTTAGCAGCCAAACACTTAACCTCTGCACCACCAGGGCTCTTTTCCAGCCACCATACTCCACCTTTATTCTTTAACATTATCAGTTTGTTTACACCTTTTCTCAATACCTTTCTTTAGGCTATTCCATTTGCCTGAATCCCTGTCTCCCTTCTCCATTCCACACCCCCATTACCACCCTTTTTCAGATAGCTAACTCCTCCTCATCCTTTAAGAATCAGCTCAACCCTAAAGAATAACCTAGAATCTGCAAAACACCGCATAACATGGATGAACTTGAAGGACATTATGCTGAGTGAAGTAAGTCAATCACAGAAGGATAAATGTTGTATTAGTCCGTTATTGTAAAAGTCAAGGAAAGGTTTATCTATGGAAGGAAATTTTCTTTGTTGGTTACCAGGGGTGGGAGGAGGAGTGAACATTGTTAGACAAGTAGAAGTAAGTATTGATTTGGGTGAAGAGAAGGGCAATGTACCAAATGTGAGTGATCAACATGGTTGCATTGAGGAAAAGGAAGACATAGAGAGGTGCATGGGAGGTACAGACAACAAAGATGAACCCTTCTGCATATACAGTACTGCATTTCAGTGAAGGCAAACCTGGGTATACAGCTGGATAGATGGGTGGACAGGCTGAACTATTAGGTATGTCTATGTCAGGGCTGACTCGACGGCACATAACAACAACAACAACATGAAGCGGGGAGTACCCAATACCATGTATATAGGGTTGGCAGACAATGGTCCTATAAATGTATGATCTGACTTCCCAGGTGTATAGTAGAGGTGACAAGGGACAAGGTTGTAGTCACTTCTTGGTCACAGCCAGCTACCCAGAGGGACTGAGTGGTTGAACCTGTGGACTTAGAACCATAGTCACAGGGGTTATCAAGCTCAATTGGCATAACATACTACACAAAACATTGTTCCCACCTCCTACTTTGGCGAGTAGCAACTGGGATCTTAAAAGCTTGCAAGCAGCTATCTAGATGCAACGATGGGTCTCTCCTCATCCAGAGCAAAGAAGAATGAAGAAAACCAAAAATTCATGGAAACAATTAGTCCTAGTGACTGATACACCATGTGATCCGCAGCCTATGTGACTATGAGACCAGAAGAACTAGATGGT
>NW_006921780.1:6260587-6276017 GCF_000298275.1 Orycteropus afer afer
TGAGGTAGATACACTCCTTGGAGAGAACAATCATGGGAGAAAGTAGGGCTGCTTATGCATAGGGAGACAGCTCAGGGGGCAGGAGTGCATGGAGGGATGGACAGAAGGAAGAGGAAACTGTCGGGAAGAAGTGAGAGGGGAGTTGTTGCATTGGGGTAAATTGTAGTCAATGTCATGAGACAAAGTGTATGTGAACTGCTGTATGGAAAGTGAATTTGCTCTATAAATTTTCACTCAAATCACAATAGAAAAAAGAAAAAGAATCAGCTCAGATGCCATTTTCAAACTGCATTCTCTACACCCTCATGCTGGGATAAGTAGTCCCTGTTCTCCTAATGGAACCTTATGCATACTTCCTTTAAAGCTTCTATCAAGGTGTACTGCAATTATTTGTGTATTTATTATCCCATTAGACCTTAAGCTACTATGAAGACAGACTAAGTCATATTCATCTTGATATCCCTAGTGCCTAGCAATGAATAGAGCTCTGTCGTTGAACTAAACTTAATCTCTAAGAGATCACCACAAGCAACACAAATTAAAAAACAAATTTACATAAGTCCAAAAGTGAGAAAGCTCCATTTAAAATGCACACAATGCAGTTACCATGCATATACTCTGGCTAGCCATGTCACAACATGCAATTTAAAAGCACCCTACTAAACAATAAGATAGTACAGTGCAATGAATTGCTTGGTATGACCCTTATAGCTATTGTCTTTGTGACTCCCACCAGATGGATATGTGGGATTATGCAAATGTGAGGTGCTTGTGGCCCACCAAGGGGACAGGATAGCTTGCTAATAATATAAATAAGGTGCATGGCACCCTTGTGTGGGTTGGGAACATCCAAACAAGGTCTATGGAACCCTAACATGAGGATTGGTCAGTTTTGCCATCTCGCTAGGCTTAAAATTGCCATCCCAAAAGTGGAAAGGAGAGCTTCACTACCATCAAGGCAGAAAAGCTAGGAGTAAAACACGTCCTTTGGACTGAGATCCCTGCACTGAACCTCTTAAATCCAGGAGATGGAGAGCTGTGACACCAAAGGTGACAAGCAGCAGCAGAGAACAGTGGCAGCAGAGCAGCAGGACCAAGAGACTAGCACAAGACAGAGTGGTGGATTTCCCAGTCCAAAGAGAGAGAAAGATGAGTGCCTCAGGCAGGAGGCACTGCTGGTGCAGTGGGGTGCCTCTCTAGGCACCTATGGACAGAGCTAAAAGAGCTTTGTAACACTTGGCCAAGCAGGGCAGAGACCAAGGGACCAGAGGCCTAGAGGCTGAAGCCAGAAAGAAGCATGCCAAGAGCACATGACTGAAGGAGGGCATCCTGACTGAAGAACTGTATCCCGAGAATTCCTGATCCTGAATTGTAACCTGTTAATTCCATAATAAATCCCATAATCATCAGTATTGTCTGAACTCTGCAATGAATTATCAAACCTAGCAGAGAAGCAGAGAGTGCCATGGGAGGGACGGCTGGTGTCAGAACTGGTAAAAAGTTTAGAAAGTGGCATGCCATATCCTTTGTCTCATAGGAATCAACGTTGGGCTGTTGATCGTGATCCTCCTCCCACTTTCTGAAGTTGGAGTAGGTCAGATACTGTACCCTATGCCTTTTTTGTAGGAGCTCTGGTAGCATAGTGCCTAAAGCACTTGACTGCTAACCAGAAGGCTGGCGGTTCAAACCCACCAGCTACTCCTCGGAAGGAAGATGGGGCAATCTACTTCCGTAGTGATACTGCCTCAGAAACCCAAGGAGGGGTCGCTATGAGTCGGGTCCGACTCGACGGCACGTAAAAACAACATGCCTTTTTTGTACATAGGTTGCTCTGGCCATTTAATACACCAAGATAGTGAGACTAGGGTAGGAGAGAGAATAAAATGATAAACTACTTCAGAAGAACCAAGCTGAAGAGCAAGTACGACCTGGTCCTCTCTCTTCTGTTAACTAAGATGGAAGCAGAGAGGAACTCATCCCCTTAAGAAAAGGTATGCCCTTGCAGGACGGTGAATTATGAGTATGACCTTTCCAACCAAAGTCTTTGTGACTCCCAGGTAATGATTAGTTTGGAATATGTAAATAAGGTACAAGGAGCTGGGACAGCCTGCTAATAATGCAAATAAGGTACAGGAACCCCTGCATGGCTGCGCCCATGCAAATAGTGTATGGAACCCTAATAAGGGGATTGGACAGTTTTGCCATCCCACTAGG
This sequence comes from Orycteropus afer afer, assembly GCF_000298275.1. NCBI lineage: Eukaryota > Metazoa > Chordata > Mammalia > Tubulidentata > Orycteropodidae > Orycteropus > Orycteropus afer. The sequence continues at coordinate 6,262,802 of NW_006921780.1, forward strand.
CTTAGAAGAGAGCCAATTCCAGAAGTAGAAAGGAATAAAGTGTGTCCTTTGGACCCAGGGTTCCTGCATTGAGAACCTCCTAAGCCCAGGAAACTGAGAAAGAGAGCTGTAACGTCAAAGACAGTGCAAGAAGACAAGAAGCAACAGCAGAGAAACAGTGGCAGAACCAGGAGACTGGCACAAGATGGTGTGTTGGGCTTCTTGGCCCATGGAGTGAGATGACTACAGTGGGTGTACTAACCCACGGAACACAGCAAGAGTTGTCTGCCTTTGGGCATGAGGATTCCTGGCAGAGCAGAGTGCCTCCAGGGACTTGTCCACGGAGCTAGGCTTGCTGACCCATGAGCAAGAGACCTGAGCACCTTCAGGCTGAGGCTTACTGCAGAGTGAGGTGTCTCTGGGCACTTATGGCACAGCTAAAAAGCTTTTTAATACTTGCTGGAGCAGGGCAGAGGCCAGGCTGAGGGGCTGAGAAAGGCCTGCCTGCAAGCACAGCCAAGAAGAGGCTGTCCTGATTAAAAAACTGTATAATGAGTTGTTCCAACCCTGAATCTGTCACTTGCCTAATAAGCCCCATAACTGTAAGTATGGCCTATGAGTTTTGTGTGGCCACTGCAATGAATTATCAAACCCAGCAGAGAAGTAAAGAGTGCTATGGGAGAGACAATTGGTGTCAGAATTGGGGAAAAAAAAAAATTGAAGAGAGGAGGTATGCCTGATTGCCACTTTATAGGAATCAGTCTTGAACTGATGTTGATGGCGATTCTCCTTCTTCCCCTCCTGAAGTTAGAGGAGGTCAGACGCCCCCACACAACTATTTTTACAACCCTGGAATCACGTAGCCCCACACCATGGATTCTGGAATGTGGAAAGGAAATATAACCTATATCTAGTTTTGACAGCCTACATGCCCCACCCAAAGTATGGAAAACAGCTGGGAAAATAACTACATTCAACTATAGACTAGTTTTCCTTGTCTCTTCCTCTCGTTTCACCCTGCTGTCACAGGGTGCAAATGGAGGTAGCTGAAGGAAAATAAACTCTTGCTAATAGCTGGCAACATGAGAAAACTGAGCCTCTTTAGAGCCCCTACATCTTCTCCTTGTTCCCTATCCCACCTGTTCCCTTTGGCCAGCTGTTGATTATGAGAATCCCAGAGAAAGCAGATGGGCAGGTTTCACATTCAATCAATCAGAAAAGCAGGTTGCTTCAGTGCTGCCCAATTCAAAGTGTCCTGGCTAAACCCCAGGAAAGGAAGAAATATTTTTCCCCATACCTGGCCACTGGAAAATAAGGCAGAACACAGGAAAGCACTGTGGTCCTAACTATGAATCAATGGATGTAATTCTGTAAGAGGCTTCAGTCCCCTGAGGGTTAATTCCCTACATTTCAAAAAGGAAACAAAGCCTAAAAGTTGAGTCAATTCCAACTAATAACACCCCTATAGAACAAAGTAGAACTGCCCCATAGGGTTTTCCAAGGCTGTAATCTTTACAGAAACAGACTGCCAAATTTTTGTCCCGCAGAGCAGCAGGTGGGTTCCAACCACTGACCTTTTGCTCAGCAGCCAAGCACTTAACCACTACGCCACCAGGGATCCTTAGTGAGGAAACCAGCCATCTTTGAAAGTCCCAAATCTCAGCTTGGATCATTCAGGGTATCAGAGCTTTTAGATTAGTGGTTCCCAGCCAGGGGTGATTTTGTCCCCTGGGGACATGTCTGGAGATATTTTTGATTGTCATGACTTTGAGGGGGTGGTATTATTGGCATGTAGTAAGCAGAGGCCAGGGATGCTGCTAAAGTCTGACAATGCACAGGACAGCCCCCCACAACAAAGAATTATGCAGCCCAAAATGTCAATATTGCTGAGGATAAGAAACCTATTATAGGTAGAGCATGATGAATGGTCAAAAGAAGAAACAGCATGTCACATTCCACCATAGATCTGAAGAAGGAAGACATTTGGTCCCTCCTATCCAAACCCACCAAGCAGTATTGCGGAAGAAAAGAAAAGACCAGTTACAGATAGGTTCATTTTAACTCAGAAATCCAACTGGCACTAAATGAGTTCCATCCCATTTTAACCTTGTCTTCATCACCTGCTGTTGCCATTCAGGTGATAGAGGCTACACTCCCTTCTGTTTCATCCCAGGAGGTCTATTTTGACCTAGTTCAATCTGAATCTCTGTGGGAATAAGAGGAATGCCAACATCTGCAAGACAGACACTAAGAATCTTGCACTTATCCCTTGGAGCCACCTTTGAAGTCCTAAAACTAAACCAGTAGCAAACCCTTTCTTTTCATGTTGCTGATCAAACTTACAGTATTTATGCAATGAAGCAAAACTGAGAAGTATGTTTTCCAAGACCATTCCCAAGAAATATCAAAAGACTGGCATGCAGGCTAATCAGCAGCCTGCCCCACTTAGGTTATCCTCTAGGATGGTGAGTTCACTCACTCAGCAACACAGACAGGGCTCCAGCAATCTAACTCCACCACTAGATAATGTGACCAACCTCCTCTTAAACTAAAATATACACAACTTTCTGTGGCAGTGAGGCACAGATTAAATTATGCAGAGATCCTAGATGAAAGGTCTCAGGTTATAAGGAGAATGTATTCTTCTAAACAATAAAATAAAAAGAACTTCTAAAACTCCAATAAACAGAGTCCTGATCCCATTGGCTCATCTGATTCCATTTGAGATCCTAACATGTGGGTCCCTCTCTAGTGTTTGCCAAGATCAATTACTGATTCTGATGAACTGCTACATTTCCTGGAGTTGCAGTTTCTTTTTTTTTCTTTAGGGAGCTCCAAGTCAACCAAGGGCCAACTGACAGTCTATATGTAACTACAGGATTTCCTCTTTATTGGCTCCCTATTAAAATTCCACTTCCATGCAAAGTCTAGTTTCACCCCAACCAGGCATAATATCTGTAGTTTCATGGGAGAACAAAAAAGTATATTTGACTCTCTCAGAAGCCCTTAGAGGAAATTCATATGGAAGACCTAAGAAAGAGTGAGGTCTTTAAAAAAAAAAAAGGGAGGAAGATCCTACAGATGGTTAAGAGTACAGAAAGAGCTTTCGTGCTAGTGGGACTAGGAAAACGTAACCAAATATCTGGGAGTCAAAATTACATATGTTTTCAAAAGTAAGATTCCAGGAACTCTTAACAACTGGAAGAAAAAGTAAGCTAAAGGAAAAGCCTTTCCGTGGAAGGTACCTCAGCAACCCTCCAAGCGCAACATTTACTAGACATTGTACTAGAGTACATTGTTCTAGAGTACAATGTTCCATATGTTAAAAATGCTTCTCTCAGAGCTGACCAAGATTACAGTAACAAACCAAAGCTGAGTCTTTGCCCCAAGACATCTAATTTCCCTTCTCCTTTCCCACCTATCTCCAGTTACCTAAAGAGAGTAACTGTAACAGATCTTCACCAGTTTATCCACTCAGCTGGGTAAGTGAAAATTCATTTTCCCTGGCATCTACCCCATTCCAGGGCTTGACCCCAATAAATTTCTCATGCCATTTCTTTTCCCTTCCATTGTTTGAAAACAATAAAAAGTTCCAGACTTACCTCTGCAAGAAACTCAATTTCCCAGGTCTCTTCCTAGCACAAGGTTCAAATCCAGCAGCAAAACAAAACAAAACAAAAAAAAAATGAGGGGGGAAAAGTCACTTTTCAAGCTTTGTTTTGAAACCTCAAAGGCCCAACGAGTTAGTCAATCTCAATTGCAAAAATAAAGACAAGTGTAACACCATTTCGAATGAAATGATCTACTTTAGACTAAATGAGAGATTCACATCAAAACCTCCAGGCTTCCCTAACTCTCTACAAGCCTTCAGAAAACAATAACAACTTCAAAATTTTCCAGTCTCAATGGTGTATAAGTAAAGCCTTAGAGTCTCAAATTCAGCAGCTTCTGGGAAAACCAATTACCTTCTGAACCCTTCTCACCTTCCCCCTGGATTCTTATGAGAGTCACCTACTTTGTTAAAATATTAATGTTTATTTCATCTTCCTCAGAGGGAACTAGGAGGAAAATGGTTACAGCCAAAGAGGGCACTTTCTTCCCATCATCAGGCCAGAATTTTTCTCCACATTCTATCTTTTCCCTTTCCCTTACTGACCACAGAGTGAGAACAAAATAATCACTGGGCAGCATTCACTCACACATTCACATTTCAGCAGGGAACTTTTCTGTGTATACTGACCCCTCCCTTCCAGCACTTAAAACAGTAAAAGAAGGGTCTGGAAACTAAAGCACTCATTTAATTAGCCTTGCTGACTAGATGCCATCCTGTCTTTTCTGTTCTCTTCAGCCTTCCGCAGACTCCAACACAGTCATAGCTATTTCCCCATCCTCACTAATTGCTAAAAACTAGAAAAGTCCTTTACTTCTTTCACACTCAGTCGACACCAGCTTCCCCATTTCCCCTCTTCGTAATCAGGAAAAACAAGGGAGCAATAAACTAGGGAGCCTTTGGTAAGCAAATCCAATTGAACCCTCATCCAACCCTCACTTCTCCAAACTCACATGACCATTCCCTTCTTCCCTTCCCACCTATTAAAAACCAAGGGCCTGGCAATTAGAATTGGCTGCAACTGATGATGCTTAACTCTGTCCTTCCTTTCCACATAGGAAAAGGAAACCTCTGAACCTCTTTCACCGGTACAACTCCACTGTCCTGTCTCCCATCCCATTCCTATTCCTCCCAAACTTTCCTCCCAGTCCCTCATTTTCTCCTTTACCTCGTCACACCAACACTCTCCATTCCCCAAACCTCCGTTCTCTTCCTTTCTACCCAAATTCTACCCTAAGCCCTTCCCCCTCCCCCCAATTTAACACTTTGAAAACCTTCCCCCAAACGTCTTAGGTCCCATTCTCACCGTTTTCACCTCCACATTACACCCCCACACACAAGAGACTTGTCCACCCTCCAACTACATGCTACAAGCCCCCTTCCTTTTCACACCCTTAGCCTCTTCCCTCCGCTCCTATGCCTCTCAATCCGTCCAGATCGTAATCCTACTCCCTACCTCGGCCTCTCTAATATCCCAAAAGCCTGGCCAAGCCTCGGCCCTTGTTTACGCCCCTCCCCACGTCTCCACTCCCCCGCCTCGACCCCCGCCCTCTCTCACAGTTGCCATCTCCCCCGCACGCCCCTCTCGGCTGTTCCCCTCCCCCATCTCACAGCGTCCCGTCACCTCCTTCTCTAGAGGTTCTCAGGCTGGACGTCGCCACTGCCTCCCCCTCCACTTTCCTTCCCCAAGCCCTTTGCGGCCCCGCCCGGCCCCGCCCCGCCCCGTCCCGCTCGACTCCCCCTCCCCACTCCGGCCGCCCAGGCGCCTCACTCTCGGCTCAGGCTCGGCGCAGCCATGTTGGATCCATCCGCGCCGCTCTCCCGGGCCTGTCTCACGGCGCCGCATCCGGGCTCCAGCCGCCGCCGCCGCCGCCGCGGGCGTAGGGGAGGGGGAGGGGAGAGACGGGCGGGGGTGGCTGCATCCTGAACAACGCCTCCCGGAACCTGGCCGGTTAGTGGCGGCTTCGAGACCATAGTGGGAAATGAGCCGGGGTAGCCATACTAGGTGAGGGCAGCCTGGCAGCAGTTTTAAACGGGGACTGGAAGCTTCATTTGGGGAAGAGAGAATAGAGATTGGCAGCCATCTTACTTTGGGGCAAGCTGGCAACGCAGGTTTTTCATGACGACGGCTTCAGGGCCGTAGTAATGGAAAGAGGGTTGCATTCTTTAGTGTGGAAAGATTGGTGGCGCCAGCGCTGACTGCTTTTGACTTCAAGACACATAGAGACTGAGAATGGCAGCCATGACGCATAAGGGCGGAATAGCACGGGCACCCGGTTACCCCGCGATCTTTCGGGGGAGGGTCAAGATCTGGATTTGACCTTTGTGCTGAGCTTCCTGGTAACCCGGATGTTCCATAAACCTGAGTCCAGAGTTGAAAACGCTTCTCTTATCCTACTGGGATTTCATTCTTTCAGCTTTTGAGCTCTCGTTTTCTAAAGGAAGTGTCGCCTGAGCTGAATCCTGAAGGACTGTGGGGAATTGGGGGGCCAGGTACGTTCTGGAGCTGCCAGCAGCCTGGTATTGCTAAAAGAAAGGTAATAAACTTGTTAGATAGGCAGGGGTCAAATCACGCAAGGTTTTGTAACTTAATTGACTTCATCCTAAGGGCACTGAAGGGTCTGAAGTGTCTCAACAGTAGTGTGAGAAATTATGTTTGCATTTTAAAAAGAATAGATGGTTGTCTTGTGGGAGACGAGGTTAGGAGCAAGAAGGACAATTGGGAAGCTCTTATCCAAGTGAGAGATGACAGTGATCCGACATATAGAAGAGGTAGTGCGGATGGTGAGAAATAGATTGAATATGGGGAATATGAAGCAGAGGGAGGAGCTCGAAATGAAGCTCGAAATGATTCTTAGTGTTGTGGATGGTGCAGCTGGGGAATAGTGATGCCTTTTTTGGGGGGGGGTGTCATTTTTTGTAGCACGTTGAGTTTGAGGTACCTATGGGACATCCGGAAGACAGATATCGATTAGATAATTGAATATTAAATAAGGTAGGTTTGGAGCCGAAAAGACAGCTTTGGGGCCTGTGTGTGTGCATGTAGATGACAGTTGAAGCTGTGGGAGTAAAGATGGCCTAGAAGGAGGAATACCTGCATTTGAGAGAGGAGTTGAGAGAAAGAAGCTGAAAAGAGGATAATGAGAAAAAACAAACAGAAAGGAAAAGGAAAACAAGGAGAGAAATATCAAGGAAACTGGTTAAAATGTAACAGATCAAATAAGAAAGGACTAAAATGTGTCAATTGGATTTTGCAACATTTGGTCATTTGGGAGAAAGTTGTTTCATCGATAAGGTGGGGTAGAAAAAGATGGAGGTTAATTGAGTGTCTGAAAAGGCATTAATGTATAAAGACAAATTTTTCAAGCTACTGAATGTAAGAAGGAGTCTACCAATAGGGTTGTAGCCTAAGGAGAAATTTCAAGAGAGAAGGCATTTTAGGTGCTTATGGGACACCCAGGGAGAATCCCTGGTGGCGAATGATTAAGCATCAGTTGGTAAGCTAACTGGAAGATCAGTAGTTTGAACTCACCAGTCGCTCTGCAGGAGAAAGATGTGGCAGTCTGCTTTCGTAAAGATTTACAGGCTTGGCAACCCTATGGGGCAGTTCTGCCTTGTCCTGTAGGGTCACTATGAATCAACTCAACAGGCAGTGGGTTTGGTTTTTTGGTGGGACGTCCAGGTAGAGATGTTCTAAAGGCAGTTGAATATATAGATCTAAAACTTAGGAGAAAAAATATTAAATGTTAAAAAAGGAAGTACAGAAGATTAAATATGGCATATTTACATATGCATTAAAAAATTACCTACAAAGTGGGCCTGGGATGGAATGAGACTGTAGTTTTTATTTTTAGGTTCATCTGTATGTTCCTTGCATTTGTTTTGTTGTGTACATATATTTTACAGAATTTTTCAAAACTCCAGTGATGTCTAGGCCAGAAGTTCTGAGTCATCAACATTTCCAAGATAGTTGAAGCCATATATTTGGATAGGCTCCACAGAGAAGAGCAGAGGGTTAAGAAGGGAGCTTTTAAGGAATTCCAGTATTTAAGGGACAGGAAGAATAGCACTTGGTGGACCTTTGAAAAGGGAACAGCCAATGAGGAAGAACAAAAACTGGAAAATAATTATCACAGAATCAGAGGTAAGAGAGTGTTTACATTCAAAAAGGTAGAGGTTGGCAAAAGTGTCACCTGTCCCGAGAGAGGCAGCTAACAAGAAAGGCACTTTTAACTCTGGATCTAGGTTTACTGAACGTCATGGTTACCAGGAAGCTTAGCACAGAGGAGACAAAAATGACATGGGGCAGCATCTTCTGACCTCTTCCAACCTCACAAGGAGAAGCAGAGTCACAGTCAACAGTCCAAGGCTTATTCCTATGAGGCCAGACATGCTGCCACCCTCCAGCCTTTTACCAATTCTGACACCAACTGTCCCTTCCACGGCACTTACTAATTCCCTCCTGGGTTGGATAACTCATTGCAATGGCCACACAGAACTCACAGACAATACTCAGGATTATGGGGTTTGTTAGGGAAATAACAGGCTACACTTCAGGTTCAAGAACATGCTCAAGGTATAATTCTTCGACAGGACTGTCTCCCCACACACACACACTATGCCTCAGGCATACCTCTCTGGCCCTTGGCCTCAGCCTGGCCTCTGCCCTGTTCAGGCAAGTGTTCTCAAGCTCTTTTAGCTCTGCCAATAGGTACATCTTCGTGCACCCCACTCCACCAGCAAGCCTCCTGCCCAAAGGCACTAAGCTTTCTCGCTCCATGGGCTGGCAAGGCCACCACTCTGTCTTGCGCCTCTTGGCTCCACTGCCACTGTGTCTCTGCCAAGGTGTCTCTGCCAAGGAGGTCCAGTGTAGGTATCTGGGGTCCAAGGATGTGCCCTACTTCACCTCTTGGTCTTTCTCTCTTGATGGCAGTGAGATTCCCACCCCCCACCCCCAGCCTCTAGGAAGGCTCATTTTAAGCCTAACAGAATCTAACAAAACTAACCAATCCCAACATTAGAGCTCCATGCATTATTTGCATAGTCCCACCCACTAATCTGGTGGGAGTGACAAAGACCATGACTAGAAAAGCTATACCAAGTAAGTCATTGCAGCACAGAGGTCAAATACAAATCTTGAATTTTCTACCAGATATCCCCAGTCCCCATGCTATTCCACCTTTATGCATCATGGCTGCCAGTCCCAGTCTGTCAATGAATCTTAAAGTCAACAGCAGCCAGCTCTGATACCACCAGTCTTTTCACACTCAATACAGGTTCTTAAACTTTCATCCAAATCACAATTTAAAAAAAAAAAAAAGGAGTACAGGTTCTTCCCATTCCTTACTATGGCCCTGAAGCCATCGTCAAAAAACCCTGTGTTGTCAGACAATGTACCAAAAGTGAGTGATCAACAAAGGAGTACTGAGGAAGAGAAAGACAGAGAGAGGTACATGGGAGGTACAGACAACAAAGATGAACCCTTTTGCACGTACAGTACTGCATTGTCAGTGGTGGCAAGCATTGATCTATGGGTAGATAGATGGGTGGACAGGCTGAATAATCAGGTTTGTCTAGGCAGAGGGGAGTGTGCCCATGACCGTGTATAGGGTTGGCAGATGATATTTCTACATGCATATGTATGTGCTGTAAGAATGTCCGGATGTATAGTAGAGCTAACAAGGGACAAGGTTGTGGTGGCTTCTTGGCCATAGCCAGCTACCCTGAGGGAGCAAGTAGTTAGACCTATGGCCTCAGGACCAGGGGACATCAAGCTCAACTGGCATAGCATACTACACAAAAATATTGTTCTAACATCCTAGTTTGGTGAGTAGTGACTGGGGTCTTAAAAGTTTGCAAGTGGCCATCTAGATGCAACGATGGGTCTCTCCTCATCCAGAGCAAAGAAGAATGAAGTCCATCCAAGGGACTGGTACACCATGCAGTCCTCAGCCTATATGATCATGAGACCAGAAGAACTAGATGGTACCTGGCTACCACTGTCAACCACTCAGAAAGTAATCAATGCAGGAGATCCTGATAGAGTGGCAGAACAATGTGGAACAAAACTCAAAATTAAAAAAAAAAAAAAAAGACCAGGTTTACTAACCTGATAGAGCCTGGTGACACCAACCCCCAAGACTATGGTACCTAGTTACCCTTTAGATCTGGAACTGAACTCACTCCTGTGACTTCCAGCCAAACAATAGGCATATGGGGTGAACATTTATATCAGGTATTATATACACTCCTTGGAGTGATCAGACATGGGAGAACAGAAGGGTAGTGTTTGCATAGGGAGATAGCTGGGGGGAGGGGTGCATGAGAGGGAAGGACACAAGGAAGAGGTAACTACAGGGAGGAAGTGGAAAGAGAAATACTACATTGTGGGGAATTGCAGTCATTGCCAGGAAACAAAATGTGTATGAAATGCTGTATGGAAAATGAATTTGTTCTGTAAACTTTCACCCAAATCACAATAAAAAAGGAAAGAAAAACCTGTATTGCCAGAAATAGTGAACTTAAGGAACTGAAAGTAGGAATATAAGTTAAATTTGAGGCCATCAAGAACTAGATAATGCATGTTGTTGTTGTTGTTATGTGCCGTCGAGTCGGACCCGAATCATAGCGACCCCTCCTTGGGTTTCCGAGGCAGTATCACTACGGAAGTAGATTGCCCCATCTTCCTTCCGAGGAGTGGCTGGTGGTTTGAACCGCCAGCCTTCTGGTTAGCAGTCAAATGCCTTAGGCACTATGTCACCAGAGCTCCTTCTCCTAAAACCACATAGGATAATAGTACGAGTTAGCACATAGAGGGGCTATTTAATAGGTACTAACATTCTAAGTATAGGAGCTCTGCCTAGAAGCCACCAGAGAAGCAGACAAAGGCACTACTTTTCAAAGTGTAAAATTCTCCCTCTATATCCTGAAGTGGTTTCACTAGTGGCAATTCCTTTTCATTTCCCACCTCACTCTCCAAACCTAACCCAGTGCCATTTAGATTATAAAGAGTCCCTGCTGAGAATTGCCCTCTCTAATGGTCATGCTATTGTGTCTAGCCCATTCTTTGCAACCTAAGAGAAGAAGACAGATTGCCCTCTTCAATGGAAAGTTTAAGAAAGTCCTGGGACTTGTCTTCATTAGGCCTTCTAAAGACATCCCTCTTTCTGTAAAGAGCACCTAGGACTCAGTTCTTTCCCCTGGGGCCAGACCTTAACAACCAAATTTTCCAAATTCCAGACATTGAGACAGTTGCCTGGCCAGCTATTTCTAAGCAAGTTAATCTATTCATAGCTACATTTAGGGGAATGTTTTCTGTATGGGGGCCCTGGAATTTAAACTTTAATCAAGAAGCCTTGTAATGGTAATGACATAAAGAGCTGAATTTTCCTGAGGTGGAATACGAGAGGATATGTGTAGAAGTGGGGTACTTGTGCCCACCACTGAGAAAAACGATTTCAAACATTTCTTTTTTAACTATACCTACACAGCTGTTCCTCTTTGGCTTAAACTATATGTCATCTGTATAATTAAAATAAACACTTTATCTCTTGCTGAATGAATAACTTCCTTTATAAGGATCAGCATAAAGCTTGTTTCTATGTGGTGGAGGTTAAAGATGTCCCAAATGTCCAGTGTTTCTAAACTGCTGTACATTTACTCTTCCCTCCCACCTTCAGGTTCTGCAATCCACTTCAACATCTCACAGAACTCAAATGATCAAAGAAATGGCTCAGGCTGTTGTAGAGGCTGGCAACTCCCAAATCCATAGGTCACGCATCAGGCTGGAGGCTTCTGCTGACTCTCCTAGTCACTGTTGTTTGTTGTTATGTGCCCTTGAATCAGCCCTGACTCATAGCGACCTCTCCTTGGGTTTCCAAGGCAGTATCACTAGGAAGTAGATTGCCCAACCTTCCTTCTGAGGAGTGGCTGGTGGGTTTGAACTGCCAGCCTTCTGGTTAGCAGTCAAATGCCTTAGGCATACGCTACCAGAGCTCCTGGTCATAGGGGCTGACAAACCCAAGATCAGCAGGTTAAGATGGCGGGCTGCTGGCTCACGGGTTGTAGAGTCTAACAAATCCCAAGAACTGTAAGGAATATAGTAGGCTGATGGCTCAAGTCCAAAAAACTGGAGATCAGATGATGATCAGCCAGAGGCAGAATCCAGATCAAGCAGAATGCCAGAGAGCTTTGCCAGACATCCATATATATTGGATGCAGGCCACACCCCCAAGGAAGCACCTTTTTAACTGACTGGCTGCTCATAGCAGATCTTATCACAGAGGTGATTACATTATTATCAGATCTCATTATGAGAGATGATTACATCCTTACATATCTGACAAACTACATCATAATTGACATACCACTGAGAATCATAGCCCAGCCAAGTTGACACAATTTAATCATCACAGACCTGGGTGCCTGTGCTGAGAACCTCCTAGACCCAGAAGCCAGACAGAGCTGGAACAACAGACGCAAGACAGCGAGAAGTGGCAGCAGAGAAAAATTAGCAGAACCAGGAGACTAGTGCAACACAGCACAGTGGGCTTCTCAGCCCACAGAGCCAGGTGGTTACAGTGGGTGTGCTGACCCTCAGAGCAAGAGAGCTGAGCACCTTTGAGCAGGAGGTTCCTGGCATAGGAACCATAGGCACTTGTTGGTGAAAGTAAAGAGCTTCACAACACTTGCCCAAGCAGAGCAGAGGCCAGGCCGAGGGGCCTGTGGGTTTGGCTGAGAACAGGCTGCCCTAACTGAAGATCTGTATCCTGAGTCTTTCCTGATCCTGAATTGTAACCTATTACTTCCCTAATAGACCCCATAGTAGTGAATATTGTCTGTGAGTTTTGTGTGGCTATTGCAATGAATTACCAAACCCAGCAGAAAAGTAGAGAGTGCCATGGGAGAAATGGCTGGTATCAGAATTGGTACAAAGGTTGGATGGTGGAGGTATGTCTGACTGCCACCTCATAGCATTCAACCTTGGTCTGTTGATGCTGGTAATGATTCTCCCCACCCCATTTGTAAAGTTAGATGAGGCAGTCTGACGCTACCCCCACGTGCTATTTTTACAAGAAGAATATAAAAATGGTGTTGCAGAGGTATCATCTGACCTCCTGTAATTTCATGAGGGGGAGAGAGAGTCAGCATCAGCCCAAAGTTGGAGTTACAAGATCATGACTAGAAAGGCCATATAACTACAAGCTGAACACCTATCCCAGGGAGATGCACTCCTTAGAACAATCAACCATGGGAGATCAGAGGGGCAGTATTTGCACAGGGAGAAAGGTAGGGGATAGGAATGCACATGCAAGAAGGACATAGGGAAAGAGTAAACACAGGGAGGAAGTGGGAGAAGAGCTGGTACACTGTGGAGAATGCAACCAATGTCACAGAACAAAATGTATATGAACTGTTAAACACAAAATGAATCTGCTTTGTAAAATTTCACCCAAATCACAATAAAAGGTTTTAAAAAAAAAATCAATGAATTTTAATGTTTTCGTTGTTGTTATGTGCCATCAAGTTGGACCTGACTCATAGTGACCCCTCCTTGGGTTTCTGAGGCAGTATCACACAGAAGTATGATTGCCCAACCTTCCTTCCAAGTGGCTGGTGGGTTTGAAC
>NW_006921780.1:6276620-6277708 GCF_000298275.1 Orycteropus afer afer
GTTCAAACCCACCAGCCACTCCTTGGAAGGAAGGTTGGGCAATCTACTTCCATAGTGATACCTCCTCGGAAACCCAAGGAGGGGTCGCTATGAGTTGGGTCTGACTCAATGGCACATAACAACAACAACAAACACCAAAAAAATGAAATACTTGGGAATAAATCTTACCAGGGACACAAAAGACCTGTACAAAGAAAACTACAAAACATTAAGAAACCATAAGAGATCTACATAAATGGAAGAGCATACCATGCTTGTGGATAGGGAGATTGAACATTGTGAAAATGTCAACTCTACCCAAAGCAATCTATACATTCACTGCAATCCCAATCCAGATCCCATCAGCATTCTTCAAGGATATGGAAAAATCAATCAGTAACTTTATTTCTCGGAAGGAAGGTTGGGCAATCTACTTCCATAGTGATACTGCCTCGGAAATCCAAGGAGGGGTCGCTATGAGCCAGGTTCAACTCAATGGCAAACAACAACAACTTTATTTGGAAAGGAAAGAGACCTTGGATAAGCAAAGCACTATTGAAGAAGACACCAGCCACTCCTCGGAAGGAAGATTGGGCAATCTACTTCCATAGAGATACAGCCTCAGAATACAGAATACACTTCACCAAAGACATACACTTCATCAAAGAGGATATTCAGGGGTCACTATGAGTCAAGACTGGCTCAACAGCAGTAAGTTTGGTTTGGTATTGAAGAAGAACAAAGTAGGAGGTCTCACACTCCCAAATCTCAAAACCACAGTAGTCAAAACTGCCTGGTATTGGTACAATGACAGACACATAGATTAATGTAATAGAATTGAGAACCCAGAAGTAGATCCATTGACCAATGGTCAGCTGAGTTTTGACAAAGGGCTGAAATCCAGTAAATGGGGAAGAGATTGTTTAACAAATGGTGCTAGCAAAACTGGATAGCCATCTGCAGAAAAATGAAACAAGATCTGTACCGCACAACATACACAAAAAACTAATTCTAGATGGATCAATGACTTAAATGTGAAACCTAAAACTAAGAAGTTCTTCAGGGAAAAACTAGGAGCAAATTTCGGGGCCCTAATATATGGCAAGGAG
>NW_006921780.1:6291961-6292576 GCF_000298275.1 Orycteropus afer afer
ATGTTCTTGGATACACTCCCCTTTTCATAGACATAGCTAATCGTTTAGCTTGTCCACCTATCTATCCATCCATATACCCATGTTTGCTTTCACTTACAACTCAGTACTATATACCTAATAGTTCAGCCTGTCCACCCATCTGTCCACTCATCTTTCCACCCATATACCCATGTTTGCCTTCACTGACAACGAAGTACTGTATGTGCAAAAGGGTTCATCTTTGTTGTTTGTACCTCCCATGTACCTCTCTATGTCTTTCTCATCCTCAATGCCACCATATTGGTCACTCACATTTGGTACATTACCCTTCTCTTCACCCAAATCAATACTTATCTCTATCTGTCTAACAAAGAAAATTTCCTTCTATAGATAAACCTTTCCTTAACTTCTACAATAACGGACTAATACAATATTTGTCCTTTTGTGATTGACTCATTTCACTCAGAATAATGTCCTCCAAGCTCATCCATGTTATGCGGTATTTTGCAGATTCTACATTATTCTTTAGTGTTACATAGTGTTCCATTGTGTGTATGTACCATAGTTTGGTTATCCATTCCTCAGTTGATGGACACCTAGGTTGTTCCCATCTTTTGGCTATTGTAAATAGTGCTG
>NW_006921780.1:6294711-6295994 GCF_000298275.1 Orycteropus afer afer
CTTTGGGTAGAACTGACATTTTCACAATGTTCAATCTTCCTGTCCATGAGCATGGGATGTTCTTCTATTTATGTAGATCTGTTATGTTTTCTTGAAGTAGTTTTTTATAGTTTTCTTTGTAGAAGTCTTTTGTGTCCCTGGTAAGATTTATTCCCAAGTATTTTATTTTTTTTGGAAGCTATTAAAAATGGTATTGATTTCCTTATTTCTTTTTCAGCGATCTCTTTGCTGGTGTAGAGTAATCCAACATATTCTTGATGTCATTCCACAATTCATCTGGTTTTTGGTCATTAGTGTTCAATGCATCCAATCTATTCTTCATATGGTCTCTAAATTCAGGTGGGATATAATCAAGGTCATGTTTTGGTTCTCATGGACTTGTTTTAATTGTCTTCAACTTCAAATGGAACTTGCATATGAGCAGTTGATGGTCTGTTCCACAATCAGCTACCGGCCTTGTTTTGGCTGAAGATATAGAGCTTCTCCATCACCTCTTTCCACAGATGTAGTTAATCTGATTCCTGTGCATTCAATCTGGTGAGGTCCATGTGCATAGCTGCTGTTTATATTGTTGAAAAAAGATATTGGCAATGAATAAGTCATTTGTCTTGCAAAATTCTATCATGCAATCTCTGGCATCATTTCTATCATTAAGGGCATATATTCCAACTACTGGTGATTCTTCATTTCCAACTTTTATGTTCCGGTTACCATTAATAATCAATATATCCTGATTGCATGTTTGGTCAATTTCAGACTGCAGAAGTTGGTAAAAATCTTCATTTCCTCATCTTTGCCTTTGGTGGTTGGTGCATAAATTTGAATAATATTTATATGAACTGGTCTTCTCTGTAGGCATATGGATATTATCTTATCACTGACAACATTGTACTTCAGGATAGATCTTGAAACTTTTTTTCCCCATAGACAATATTATTATGGGGTTTAATAGGGAAATAGCAGGTTACAATTCAGGATCAGAAAACAACTCAGGATACAGTTCTTCAGTCAGGACAGCCTCTTTTCAGATGCACAACAGGCACACTTTGCTTGGCCTTGGCTCTGCCTTGCTCAGGTAAGCTCTTTTAGCTCTACCTATAGGTGCCCAAGGGAGCTCTGGTAGCACGGTGGCTAAGGCACTTGACTGCTAACCAGAAGGCTGGCAGGTCAAACCCACCAGCCACTCCCCGGAAGGAAGATGGGGCAATCTACTTCCGTAGTGATACTGCCTTGGAAACCCAAGGAGGGGTCACTATGGGTTGGGTCTGACTCAACGGCACACA
>NW_006921780.1:6296094-6301030 GCF_000298275.1 Orycteropus afer afer
AAGAACAACAACATAGGTGCCCAAGGCAGCTCTGGTAGCCTAGTGCCTAACACATTTGACTGCTAACCAGAAGGCTGGTGGTTCAAACCCACCAGCCGCTCCTCAGAAGGAAGATGGGGCAATCTACTTCCGTAGTGATACTGCCTCGGAAACCCAAGGAGGGGTCGCTATGAGTCGGTCCGACTCGACGGCACATAACAACAACATAGGTGCCCAAAGAGGCACCTCACTCCACTAGCAAGCCTCCTGCCCAAAAGCTCTCAGCTTTCTTCCTCTGTGGGCTGGGAGTCCTGCTGCTATCTCATGTTTATCTCTTGGTTCTGTTGGTTCTGCTGCCTCTGCTGCTGTCTTTTCTCTGCTGCTGCTGCTTGCTTTCTCAGTGCAGGGATTGTAGGGTCTAAGGACACACTCTACTCCTGGCTGTTGCTTGATGGTAGTGAGATCCCCCCCTCTCCCTTTCTGCGTCTGAGATGGCTCATTTTAAGCCTAGCAGGAAGACAAAACTGACCAATCCCCTTGTTAGCGTTTATACCTTATTTGCATGGTCCCACCCCACAAGGGTTCCATGTACCTTATTTACATCATTAATAAGCTATACAATCCTCATACATAAAGAAAACAAATATCCTCACAACTGGACCAATCAATGATCAACATAACGGTAAATGGAGAAAAGATTGAAGTTGTCAGGGATTTCATTTTCTTGGATCCACAATCAACACCCATGGAAGCAGCTGTCAAGAAATCAGACATCATATTGCATTGGACAAATCTTCTGCAAAAGACCTCTTTAAAGTGTTAAGAAGCAAAGATGTCATTTTGAAGACTAAAGTGTGCCAAACCCAAGCCATGATATTTTCAATCACCTCAAATGCATGTCAAAGCTGGGCAAGGAATAAGGAAGACCAAAGAAGAGCTGATTCCCTTAAATTATGATACTGGCAAAGAATACTGAAAATACCATGGACTGCCAGAAGAATAAACGAATCTGTCCTGGAAGAAGTGCAGCTGGAATGCTCCGTAGAAAGCAGAATGGCCAGGCTTCATCTCACTTACTTTGGTCATGTTGTCAGAAGGGACCATTCCCTCGAGAAGGATACCATGCTTGCTTGGTAAAGTATAGGGTCAGCAGCAAAGGGGAAGACCCTCAACAAGATGGATTGACAAAGTGGCTGCAATGATGAGCTCAAGTATGGCAAGGATTGTGAGGATGGTGCATGACCGGGCAGTGTTTCTGTTGTACATAGGGCTGCTATGAGTTGGAATTGACTCAATGGCACCTAACAACAACATACAATCCACTCGGTGGGCCACAGGCACCTCACATTTGCATAGTCCCACCTAGTCATTTGGCTAGAGTTGCAAAGATCATAGCTAAAATAGTCATACCAAATTATTCACTGAACTGCAGGTGTACTAGACTTGAAACTTTTTTTTTTTTTTTTTCTAGCTTGAAACATTTTTTATGATGATGGATGCCACACCATTCCTCTTTAATTTGTCATTCCTGGTGTAGTGGTTAAGTATGTATGTCAACTTGGTTGGGCCTGGTTGAGTGGCTGGGCAACTGAATGTAGTTATTCCCCATGATGAGATTGGTAATTAACTCCATGATGGACTCTATTGGAGCAGCTGAGTAGGTGCCTTTGGCTATGTGGTCTGCTTTCTGTATATAAGAAAAAGCTTTGGGAATGGTCTCTAGCTTACGGCATACTTGAACCCTGATGTAGCCATGTTATTGTTCAGCAGCCTGCCGTGCTCTGACCTTGAGACTTTCAATGGACTTGAATTAATGGCTTGCCGTGTGGTTTGGTAACATTGGGACTGTGCCTTTTTACTTGTCAACCTTGGGCTTGTCAGTCTCTGTAGCCAGCAGCTGTCTGAGTGAAGAAAAGCCTCTAGCTCCAGTGGGCCGGGAGCAGGAGGCAGAGTTGAACCCCAGCATTGAGGAGCTTTCACCCAGACTCTAGAGCCTGGCACTTTGGACTTGGACTGAAAGCCTCCAAACTGTAAGAGAATAAACTCCTGTTTGTTAAGCCCATCCCATTTGTGGTATATTCTTGTCAGAGTGGCACTAGGTAACCAGAACAGCCCCATAAGCAAATGGAGGTCCTGATAGCTTTACTCCATCCACATCTTTAAGGTCGACTCTACTTTGAGGAGGCAGCTCTTCCCCAGTCTTATTTTGAGTGCCTTCTGACCTGAGGGGCTCATCTTCAGCACTCTATCAGACAATGTATCACGGCTACTGATCAAGTTTTCCAGTAATGTATCACACAGTATTTTACTGCTATTCATAAGGTTTTCATAGTGTTTCACTGCTATTCATAAGGTTTCACTGGCCAATACTTTGAGAAGTGGATGGCCCCTTCCTTCTTTCGAGTCTGTCTTTGTCTAGAAGCTCTGCTGAAACCTGTCCACCATGGGTCACCCTGCTGGTATTTGAATACCAGTAGCATAGCCTCCAGCCTCACAGCAACACACAAGCCACCACAGTACAACAAACTGACAGACAAGTGGTAGATTTAGTTACTTGTTTAATAAATACATATTAAATATATGTTTAATATGTATTTATTAAATAATTCAGTCAATTATATAATAAATACATATTAAGCATTTACTAATATCTCTGGGTGGTGAACACAGTTAAAACTCAAGCTGCTTATGAGAAACATGGAATTTTAAGTCCACCTAGAGGTGCCTCAGCAGAAAGATTTGATGTTATCCTTCTAAAAAAACTAAACCATATGGAAAGAATGTCCATATATATAATAAAGCTAACAAGGGGCAAAAGTGATGATAACTTCTTAGCCACAGCCAGCCTCCCTGAGCGAGCACTCAGGACTATAGTCACAGTGGACATCAATTTCAATTGGCATAACATACTACACAAAAACATAGTTCTAGATCCTACTTTGAGAGTAGTGACTGGGTTCTTAAAAGCTTGCAAGTGGCCTTCTAGATGCAACAATGGGTCTCTCCTTGTCCAGAGCAGAGAAGAATGAAGAAAACATGTGAAGACACATGGAAACAATTTGTCCAAGGGACTAGTGAACCTCAGCCTTTATGATCATGAGACCAGAATAACTAGGTGGTGCCTGGCTACCACTGTCAACCACTTGGAAAGGGATCAGTGCAAGAGATCCTGGATAGAGTGGGAGAACAATGTGGAACAAAACTCAAAATCATAAGAAAAAGACCAGATTTACTGGTCTGACAGAGCCTGATGAGACCCCTGAGACTATGGCATGGCCCCTAGCTATCTTTCAGGTCTGGACTTGAAATCACTCGTGTGGCTTCCAGCCAAACAATAGACATATAAGGTGAATATTTACATCAGGTAGGTACACTCCTTAGAATGATCAATCATGGGAGAACGGAAGGGAAGTATTTGCACAGGGAGATACCTCAGGGAATAGATAACTACAGGGAAAAAGTGGAAAGCGAGCTGTTACATTGTGGGGAATTATAATTCATGTCATGAAACAAAATGTGTATGAACTGCTGTATGGATAATGAATCTGCTCAGCAAACTTTCACCCAAATCACAATAAAAAATTTTTAAAAAAACAACTGTATGGAGTGCAGTTCTATTCTGAAGCATGTAGGGTGACCATGAGTCAGAATTGACTCAACGGCAACTCATATGCAGGTATGTAATGTTAGTAACTGTAATAGGCTGTAGGATAGGATACATAATGATACACAGTGGTGAACAAAACACATAGTTCACATCTTAATGGTGCTCACTCTTTACATGGGTACACAAACATTAAGAAAATAAAATAACAATTATATAATTCTAAATTGAGATAAAAAACCAAACCCACTTCCATCAAGTTGATTCTGACTCTTAACAATCCCCATAGGGTTCCCAAGGCTGTAGTTCTTTATAGAAGTAGATTGCCTCATCTTTCTTCTTCTGAGCAGCTACTAGGTTTGAACCACTGACCTTCTGGTTAGCAGCCAAACGCCTTACCCACTGCGCCACCAGAGCTCCTTCTAAATTGAGATGTTGTTGTTGTTGTTTTGTGCCATCGAGTTGGACCCGACCCATAGCGACCCCTTCTTGGGTTTCCAAGGCAGTATCACTACAGAAGCAGATTGCCCCATTTTCCTTCCAATCTAAATTGAGATAGGTGTTATGAAAGAAAAGAACAATGCTGTGACAGAAAAATGAATGGTCAGGAAAAGCATCTCACTGAGGAAACCTCAGTGCACAAAGGTGCACGAAGGAGACATCCTGCTAGAATAATTAAAAAAAAAAAAATTTTAGAAGGATCAGAGACTTCCAGTAAGATGGTGGAATAGGCAGACGAGCAACACAGACCCTCTTCAACAAAGAAAAGAAAAACCAATTGACAGAGATACAGAAGATAACCTGGAACACTGAGCTTTGAAAGGAACTATACAGAAATAGATTAGGCACCAACTAGTGGAAAAACCTGAACGAAACCAGTGAATACAGAGATGGTCGGAGCTGCAGATTGTCAGCTACTCTGACTAGACCAACCGCCTGAATATTTCCAAGTGGTGTTGGGACTTGAGAATTGACCTAAAAATCAGTCCTGGTCACCAAGGGCTGCAGGGATAACTGCTCTGGTGGCCTATGACTAGGAAGGGAAACAGCAAGGAGGGAGACAAACTGAGCTGTGGACTTTCTGTTGTCTGGAGGGTGCAGCCATTTTGAATGTTTACAAGCAGTGGCCATTTTGGATATTTAAAGTGACTGAGGGTGCAGCCATTTTGAATCTTTACAAGTGCCAACCATTTTGGATTTTAAAGTGATAGCATTCTCATTCAGATTCCAGCAAGCTAAGAACAGGCTCTGTTTGCCAGGGTTGGCAAGGACATACAAGAGGCTGACAAAGGAAAGGAGACAGGTGGTGAGTGTACAAGTGCTGTCAACTAGTGAATAGAGGAGCACAGCACA
>NW_006921780.1:6301737-6303210 GCF_000298275.1 Orycteropus afer afer
AGGATAGACCCCAAAAGAAAAACACCAAGACATATCATCATCAAACTCACCAAAACCAAAGACAAAGAAAGAATCATGAGAGCAGCATGGGAAAAATGAAAAGTTACCTACAAGGGGCAACCAATAAGACTAAGCTCAGATTTCTCAGAAGAAAACATGCAGGCAAGAAGACAGTGGGATGGTGTATATAAAACCCTGAAAGAGACAAATTTCCAACCAAGAATTATGTAGCCGGCAAAATTGTCCCTCAAATACAATGGTGAAATCAGGACATTTCCAGATAAGTAGAAATTAAGGGAATTTGTTAAAACCAGACCAACCTTACAAGAGATGCTAGAGGGACCCCTTTGGACAGAGAAGCAACAACACCCAATCATTAACACACATGATGATATAACCCAGAAACCAACCCAGCTATGGAAGTATCCAAAGTAAATAAGCCTATGAGATAGTAAACAGGGAACCAGAGACACCAACCGACAAACGAGGACAACTACAAACCAAAAAGAAGGAAAAAATCCGTGTCGTTACAGAACTTCTAGATGGTAGGGAAGTCAAGACAACTACAGGATAGAACAGACTGTTCTAAACTTGGGAAGAAAACTATAAATCACAGGGTAACCTCAAAGAAAAATGATAAACTTTCACATCAAAATAAAAAAAAGAGGACCAGCACAAATATTCAACAAATACTAAAACAATAGCAATGAAGGAAGTGATAACATGATTCATAAACAAAATGAGCTCAGTGTAGAAAATTATATGGAACAAAGAAATCTACACAATGAAAAAGCACATGACAAAAATGACAGCCACAAATACATATTTGCTGATGATTACATATCTGGCAAGGGACTTATCTCTAAGTTTGATGGAAAACTCCAACGCCTCAACACCAAAGGAATTAACAATCTAATTGAAAAATGGGCAAAAGACATGAATAGACACTTCACCAAGGAGGATATTCAGGTGGTCAACTAATACATGAAAACATGCTCACAATCATTAGCCATTAGAGAGATGAAAATCGAAACAACAATGAGATATACCATCTCACCCCAGCACTGATGGCAAGGTTCAATGAGACAGAAAATAACAAATGCTGGTGGGGATGTATAGAGATTGGGTCTCTCATACACTGCTTATGTGACTGTGAAGTGACACAACCACTGTGGAAAGCAACATGGCGATTCCTTAGAAAGTTGGAATTGAAGATACCATTTGACCCAGCAATCCCATTACTAGGTATATATCCCAGAGAGGTGAGAGCCAGGATAACAACAGATACATGCACGCTCATGTTCATCACAGCACTATTTACAATAGCAAACATATGGAAACAACCTATCAGTGGAAAAGTGGATAACCAAACTATGTTACACACACATACTGGAATGCTGTGAAGCACTAAAGAATAATGTAGAGTCTGCAAAACACCATATAATATGGATGAACTTGGAGGGCATTATGCTG
>NW_006921780.1:6303746-6305084 GCF_000298275.1 Orycteropus afer afer
TGAGGAGTGGCTGGTGAGTTTGAACCACCAGTCTTCTGGTTAGCAGTCAAGTGCCTTAGGCACTATGCTACCAGAGCTCCTGCTCCCATCATAGGGATCTGCATTTCTCTGTAAACGTCTCACAGAACTCACAAACTGCCAAGGAAATGGTTCATGTGGTTTTGGAAGCTGTTGTTGTTGTTAAGTGCCGTTGAGTCGTCTTCAACTCATAGCAACCCTATGCACAGCAGAATGAAACACCACCTGGTCCCAGGCCAGCTCCATGATCCCTGCTATACTTGAGCCCGTCGCTGTGGCCACTGTCTCAATCCATCTTGTTCAGGGCCTTCCCCTCTTTCATTGACCCTCCACCGTACCAATCATGACATCCTTCTCCAGGGAATGGTCCCTTCTGACAACATGACCAAAATAGGTGAGACGAAGTCTGGCCATTCTCACTTCCAAGGAGCTTTCCAGCTGCACTTCCTCCAGGACAGATTTGTTAGTTCTTTCAGCAGTTCATGGTACTTTCAGCATTCTTTTCCAGCACCACATATCAAAAGCATCAATTCTTCTTTGGTCTTCCTTAATCATTGTCCAGCTCTCACATGCATATGAGGCAATTGAAGATATCATGGATTGTGTCAGGGGTACCTTAGTCCTCAAGAAGACATCTTTGCTCTTTAGCACTTGAAAGAGGTCTTTTGCAGCCAACCTGCCGAGTGCTATGCATCGTCTGATGTCCTGACTGCTGCTTCCATTGGTGTCAATTGTAGAACCAAGCAATGTGAAGTCCTTGACAACTTCAATCTTTTCTCCATTTATCGTGATGCTGCTTGTAAGTCCATTTGTGAGAATTTTTGTTTTCTTTATATTGAGATGTAATCCATACTGCAGACTGTATTCTTCAGTCTTCACCAGTAAGTGCTTCAAGTCATCCTCACTTTCAGCAAGTAAAGTTGTATCGTCAGCATATCGCAGGTTGTTAATTGAGCTTTCCTCTAACCCTGATGCCACATTCTTCTTCATATAGTTCAGCTTCTCAGATTTATTTACTCAGCATATAGATTGAATAAGTATTGTGAAAGGATACAACCCTGACACACTCCTTTCTTGATATTAAACCATGCAGTGTCCCCTTGTTCTGTTCAAATGACAGCCTCCTGGTCTATGTACAGGTTCCTCATGAGTACAATCAAGTGTTCTAGAATTCCTATTCTTCTCAATGTTATCCATAATTTGTTATGATGCACACAATCCAATGCTTTTGCATAGTCAATAAAACACAAATAAACATCTTTCTGGTATTCTCTGCTTTGAGCCAAGATCCATCTGACATCCTCAATGATATCCCTTGTT
>NW_006921780.1:6305820-6317237 GCF_000298275.1 Orycteropus afer afer
TCTTGATGTCATCCCACAATTCTTCTGGTTTTCAGTCATTGGTGTTCAATGCATCAAATCTATTCTTTAGATGGTCTCTAAATTCAGGAGAGATATAGTCCAGCTCATATTTTGGCTCTCGTGGACTTGTTTAAATTGTCTTTAACTTCCAATTGAACTTGCGTATGAGCAGTTGATGGTCTGTTCCACAATCAGCTCCTGGCCTGGTTTTGGCTAAAGATACTAAGCTTTTCCATGACCTTTTGCCACAGATTTAGTCAATCTGATCCCTGTGTACTCCATCTGGCAAAGTCCACTTGTATAGCTGCCGTTTGTGTTGTTGAAAAAGGTATTTGCAATGAATAAGTTGTTGTTCTTGCAAAATCCTATCATGCGATCTCCAGCGTTATTTCTGTCAGCAAAGCCAAAATTTTCAACTACTGGTGATACTTCTTTGTTTCCAACTTTTGCATTCCAGTCACCAGTGATAATTAGCCCATCTTGATTGCAGGTTTGGTCAATTTCAGACTGCTGAAGTTGATAAATATCTTCAATTTCCTCATCTTTGGTTTTGGTGGTTGGTGAATAAATTTGAATAATAGTCAGATTTAACTGGTCTTCCTTTTAGACGTATGGATATTATCCTATCGCCGACAGCATTGTACTTCAGGAGAGATCTTGAAACATCCTTTGTGATGATGAATGCCATGCCATTCCTCTTTAAATTGTCATTCCCAGCATAGTAGATCATTTGGTTGTCTAATTAAGAATGGCCCAAACCAGTCCATTTCAGCTCAATAATGCCTAGGATATCAATCTTTATGCATTCCATCTCATTTTTGACAACTTCCAATTTTCCTAGATTCATACTTCGTATATCCCATGTTCCTATTATTAATGGACGTTTGCAGCTGTTTCTCCTCAATTTAAGTATGTGGAAGCTGGCAAGTCCCAAATCCATGAGTCAGGTGTTGATCTGGAAAATTCTCACTCATGTGGTTGCAGGGGCTGATGAACCAAAATTGGCAGGTCAGACAACTGGCTACTGTCTCAAGCCCCAAGAACTGGGGGTCAGATTATGAAAAATCAGATGCAGGATCCAGAGCAAGAGAGTAAACTTTGCCAGAGCGTTCATATATATTGGATGCAGACCATATCTTCAAGGAAACTAAGGATGGTAAGTTGAGTCACACCCTCTACTAAGGCAGTGACTCAAGATACATCTCACTTGATCCTGCCCCATTAACACAATGGACAACTCATTCCAAAATGGGACCATAACCACAGACATAGAGACTAGGATTTACAATACATCACAAAATGGAGAGCTATGGCTAGAAGTCCATATTAAGTAATTCTCTGCACTACAGGTCGGTCCCTGGCTCATCTAGCCATTGACCCTTTCATACTTCAAGGATTAACTTGCCCATCCCAATCATTTTACCAGTCCCAGTCATTAACAATTAGTCCTTCAGTAGGGCAAAGAGTCCTAAGGGTGATGTTACTCAGTGTTCTGGTTTCCTGGTGCTGCTCTGACAAGAATATACCACAAATGGGATGGCTTGAACAAACAGAAGTTTATTCTCTTACAATTCAGGAGGCTAGAAGTCCAAGTTCAAAGTGCCAGGCTCTAAGGGCTATGTGAAAGCCCCTCGACCTTGGGCTTCAGCTCTGCCTCTTGCTTCTGGCCCACTGAAGCTAGAGGCATCTCTTCACTCAGGCAGCTACTGTCTGATGAAGCTAACAAGCCCAAGGTTGACAAATAAAATGACACAGTCCCGATGTTTCCAAACCACACAGCAGGTCATTAATTTAAGTCCATTGAAAGTCCCAAGGTCAGCAGAGCATGGCAGGCTGCTGAACAATGACACAGCTGCATGCAGGGTTCAAGCATCTGTAAGCTAGAAACCATTCCCAAAGCTGTTCTGTTTCTTATATATGGGAAACAGACCACATACCCAAAGGTATACTCAGCTGCTCATAGTAGATTCCACCATGGAGTTGATTGCCAGTCTCATCATGGGGAATAACTACCACCAGCTTTCCAGCCATTCAACCAGGCCTAGCCAAGTTGATACACAAACTTAACCACCACACTCAGGTACCTCCATTCAGGTCTGCTGTAGGTGGCCATCTGATCTGGACAGGTTCTCCAAAAGTTTGTCTTGTCTTCACCCTTTCTGGCCTCTGATAAAATTTAACTGAGAGAGGATTACTCCTTTGCTTGGAGTCTCTCTTTAAGTATCATCATAATGTTAGATTCTCCCCACTGCAAACCAAAACAAACAAACAAACAAACAAAAAACCTGACTGCTGTGGAGTTGTATCTGACTCATAGCAACCCCTCCTTGGGTTTCCAAGGTGATATACACTACAGGTGTATACACTACAGAAGGTGGGTGTACTTTGTAGGTGATACACTACAGAAGTAGATTGCCCAATCTTCCTTCTGAGGAGTAGCTGGTAGGTTTGAACCACCAGCCTTGAAGTTAGCAGTCAAATGCCTTAGGCACTAAACCACTGGAGTTCCTCCCCCACACTGCATGAGTCATTTATTCATTCCCTTTACCTTAAGCTCTGATGGCGTTGTAGTTCAGGCACCCACTGGCTTGAACCCACCAGCCACTCTGTGAGAGAAAGATGAGGCAGCCTGTTTCTGTAAAGATTTACAGCCTTGGAAACTCTGTGAGGGTCACTATGAGTTGGAATTGACTCAATGGTAGTGAGTTTGGTTTTGTTTGGGTTTTACCTTCCAGCTAAGGAGTTCTGGTGGCATAGTGGTCAAGACATTCAGCTGCTAACCTAACGGTCCAGTGGGTCAAACCCACTAGCCAATTCTGTGGAGAGAGATGAGGCAGTCTGCTTCTGTAAAGGTTTACTGCCTTGGAAACCATATGGGGATAGTTCTACTTTGTCCTATAGGGTCGCTATGATTCAGAATTGACTCAACAGCAGTAGGTTTGGTTTGGGTTACCTTCAGCTATTATTTCTCCTTCCTTCCATTTGTCATTTTTTTATCCAAACTTTTCCACCTTGGGAAGGGACATCAGGTTAAGCTGCTGTGCCCGTCCATATTGCTGGTAGGAAGACCAGTCTAACAAGTGCTTCTCTCAGTCTACTCCCTTTCATGTTGGGTAGGGTTACATAGGTACAACACTAGTGGGGTATCTCAAGCACTAGATGCCACAACAACAATACTGTCAACCTCAGTTTTGCCATATGGGGGGAAGGTAAAATCCATGTCATCAGGCCCTTGGGAATTCTGGTGTGTATATATATATTCAGTCTTCTGTTTAGGGATCACCCCTGCCTCTAGCACTTGCAGATGCATCCCTGGTCCTGTGACTACAGCTTCCAGTAGGAAAAAAAGCAATTTCAGGTGCTATGGGAAAGAATTACACAGTGGCACCAATGTCCTCCCCCACCTCTTCTTCACCAGATCCCCCAGAAAAACATAGAAATCTGTCCAGTGGTGATCTTCCCTTTGACTTCCTCATGTTTAGTGTGAGCTGCCCTTCATGCCTTTATCTCCCCCACCATTTTAGATAACAAATGTTTCCATTGACCATTCCAATTCTCTATCAAACCATTACTCTTGAGAATGGTATGAAACATGGAGTTCAGACCATTAAGCTGACCTGTTCTTACCTTCTTCAATCAGTCTTTCCATCTGCTGGTCTCAATGCAGCAACTTTCCACATCAAATGTTGTCCATGTGCCCTGGATATGCCATCTGTGAACCAATGAGCCTTCTACTGGTCAGTAGAAAGTTGTTCACAAGGCACTCTCCATGTTCAAATGGGCTCTAGCATCTTCTCTGATGGTTCCAGAGTAGGATCTATGGGAAAAGAGGCTAACTGCTCATGAATATGGTGGGTGTCTCCCTGAATTCATCCAGTAGCTTGTTCTTGTATGAACCATTTCCATTTTATTATGTAAGTATTTTAGACACTCTCTTCCTATTAAAGTGTTTCTCTGACATCACTCAAGACATTATGGGTATTTCAGGTCTTAGGATGATTTTTATGTCCTTCTATCATTGAGGCAGTCTCAATCAATGCCTAATAGCAAGCAAATAATTGCCTTTCAAATGGTGTGATTCATACTGCAGCATCTGGAATCTTTCTAGTCCAGAATCCCAATGATCACTGAAGGGCAGTGTTCTCAGGTTGTTGCCATAAGCTCCAGTCTGCATAAGCATGTATGATGGACACCTCCAAAATCATATTTGAATTTGGACCATATGGGCCTAAAGACAAGGACAGTGAGACTTCTTTCTGTAATTCAGAGAGAGATTGCTGTTGCTCAGACCCCTGTTTGAATGCAGTTTACTTTCCAGTGGTTTTATGGATGAGGACCAGCAATATTTCAAGATATAGAATATGCATACATTCTAAAAAATCCAAATAGACCAATCAAACATTGAACCTCCTGCTTAGTCTTGGGGGTAGGTAGTAATAGTAACTTATTCTTGGTTGCCTGTGGAATGTCATGAGTGGCTCCTGCCCAAGTTATTCCCAAGAAGTTCACCATTTGGGCAGGATCTTGACTTTTCTTTTCTTTTTTTTTTTAAATTGTGATTTGGATGAAAGTTTACAAAGCAAATTCATTTTCCATTCAATAGCCATACACATTTTGTTTCATGACATTGATTGTAATCCTCACAACATAACAGCTCTCTTCCACTTCCTCCCTGTGGTTACCCTTTATGCATTCTTGTTTTCTGAGCTATCTTCCTGAGCAAATGCTGCCCTTTTGATCTCCCATGGTTAATTGTTTAAAGAAGTGTACCTCTCTGGTGTAACTGTTCACCCCATAGGCCTGTCTATTGTTTGGCTGGAATTTAAGGAACCTGGGTTTTTGCTGAATTTATTAATCAGCCTCTGTTAGTCATGTGGACCACTACTGTTTTCAAATCTGACCTGGCCTGTTCTTCTGTGTTTGATATTAACATATTACCAATGTAATATATCACCATACTTGAGATCCACACCAAGTCCAAGTCTCTTCTAACTAAACTATGACAATACCCAGTGAATTCAAATAACTCTGTGGCAAAACATTGAAAGTATATTGAGATCCTTCCCACATGATAGCAAATTGCAGCTGTCTCTTTTCCAAGATTGAGATCAAGAAAAAGACATTTGCAAGATCAGTCACTGAGTACCAGTCTCCTTTAGCCTGCTATATTTTCTGTACCATTGATAACTGTGTTAGACTGCGTTCTCTAGAGAAACATAACCAGTAAAGCTTATATATACATACATTGTTGTTGTTATGTGCTGTCGAATCAGACCCAACTCACAGCAACCCCTCCTTGGGTTGCCGAGGGAGTATCACTATGGAAGTAGATTGCCCAACCTTCCTTCTAAGGAGTGGCTGGTGGGTTTGAACCGTCAGCCTTCTGGTTAGCAGTCAAGTGCCTTAGGCACTATGCTACCAGAGCTCCTATATATACATATAGAGAAAGAGAAATTTATTTTAGGAAAATGGCTCACACACAGTGTGTTAGACTGGGTTCTCAAGAGAAACAAAATCAGTAAAGAGAGATAGAGAGATTTATCTTAGGAAAATGGCTCACACATTTACAGAAGCTGGCAAGTCCAATGTTCCTGGATCAAACATCAAGCTGGAGGCTTTTCCCGACTCTTGCAGCTGCAGGGGCTGAGGAGCCCAGAGCTGGCAGGCAGTACACTGGCTGTTGAATCCAACGAATGATGAATCCAAGATCTCCAGGCCGAATGGTGGATTGTTCACTCACGGATAGTTGTAGGCAGCACAACAGAACCTCGATCCACAGAAGAATGTCTCCTCTCCCAGGATGTCCACAGATATACTGGAAGCAGGCCACACCCCTAGGGAAACTCCCTTTCAACAGATTGGCTGCTCAAAACATAGTCATCTGATCCCATCATGGGAACAACCACACCACAACAGCTCAAATCACACAGAATTGTGGTCCAGTCAAGTTGACACACAGCTCCAACTATCACACCCAGGATGTCCATAAATATATTGGAAGCAGGCCACACCCTTAGGGAAACTCTCTTTCAATGGATTGGCTGCTCAAAAGATATACATCCAATCCCATCATGGGAATAACCCACATCACAATTGCTTAAACCACACAGAATTGTGGTCCAGCCAAGTTGACACAGAGCTCCAACTATCACAATAACCATGTCTGGAACTTTTGAAGCCAGCAGTAGAACTACTTTATTAAGGCTTCAGTAGTCTACTGTCTGCCTCCATGAGCTATCTGCTTTTTTCACAGGCCAGATGGAGCTGTTATACAGAGAATTTATTGGCACCAATACTTCAGTCTTTGTTGTTGTTGTTGTTGTTATGTGCCGTCGAGTCGGCCCCGACTCATAGCGACCCCTCCTTGGGTTTCCGAGGCAGTATCACTGCGGAAGTAGATTGCCCCATCTTCCTTCCGAGGAGTGGCTGGTGGGTTTGAACTGCCAGAAGTTAGCCTATCTTTAATCAAAGAGGTAACCAATCTCCTTTTGTACACCAAGTATCATAAACTGATTCAAATTAACAATCTGAGTGCATATGGGAAATTCTAGTGGTTCTTATTGAGCATGTCCAATCAATACTGGGAGCTCTGGTAGCATAGTACCTAGGGCACTTGACTGCTAACCAGAAGGCTGGTGGTTCAAACCCACCAGCCACTCCTCAGAAGGAAGGTTGGGCAATCTACTTCCATAGTGATACTGCCTTGGCAACCAAGGAGAGGTCACTGTGAGTCAGGTCTGACTCCACGGCACATAACAATCAATACTGGCTTAATGGTTGACTTACATGCATTCAGTTTTATAATGTCAGGTAGAGGGAGTGTTCCCTGATTAGACATAATATCCATAAAACATTCAAGTAAGGGAGATGCAACTACTTCATACAAGATCTGTTTAAATCTTCCAATTCTCATTCAAACTTGCACCTTAGTCCTGCCAGCTGTTGCATCCCTATATGTCCCCAGTCTAAATCTTAGGCCACTTCAAGATTTGATTGACAGGTTTTTGGAGGACAGTACATTGAGCTCCTGTGTCTAGGAGCCCCAAGAAGGTCTCTTCCCCACTCCCAGGCCATTTTACCTACACATGTGCATATGGCCTTGGGTCCTGCTAGGGGCTGGACCAGAAGGCCCAGGCCCCCTCATCAGTCCCTATCTTCTTCAACTAGCTGAGCCTTTGCTTCTACTGGTTCCAGGTATAACTTCCCATCACTAAATTCCTCCAGATTGGAGTGAATAGAATGGACTTGTTTAGGCTTCTTTAACATTGGAGGATTAGCAGGAGTTTCTGTTGGTCCACCCACCCTTTTGTAGTGCTCCACCTTTGTCTCAACTCCATCAATGTCTGCTATATTCTTCCCATTTCTTAAAAAACTCACTGCCATCGAGTCTGAACTGACTGAAAGTGATCCTTCCTTGAGTTTCCAAGACAGTATCACTATGGAAGTAGATTGCCCAACCTTCCTTCCAAGGAGTGGCTGGTGGGTATGAACTGCCAGCCTTCTGGTTAGTAGTCCAATGCCTTAGGCACTATGCCACCAGAGCTCCTAATTTCTATTTCTTAGTTATCTAAAAATTTCTGACCTGGTGGGGTAAGTTTTTTCCCCCATTGTCTCTTCCTATTCTCTTCTAAATCACCTTTATGTTTCTTGCATCTGTAAGACCCAGTAGGGGAAGCTGTGCCAACAGATCCAATGCAGCTTCTTGGATTTTTACTTTGCTTCACAGTAGCAAAGTTACATGGGATGCCTATATAGAAGGGGCTGCCTCAATCACCGTATGTGTTAGGCTGGGTTCTCTAAAGAAGCAAAACCAGTAAAGCTTCGAGAGAGAGGAAAAAAAAAAAAATTTATCTTAAGAAAATGCCTCACACAGTTATAGAAGCTGACAAGTCCCAAGTTCTTGGATCAAACATCAAACTGGGGCCTTTTCCTGACTCATGCAGCTGCAGAAGCTGACGAGCTCAAGGTTGGCAGGCAGTATACCGGCTGTTGACACCAGTGAATGACAAATGCAAGATCACTAGGCAGAATGGTGGATTGTTCACTCATGGATAGTTGTAGGCAGCACAACAGGATCCAGATCCACAGAAGGTTCTCTCATTTTCCCAGGATATCCATACATATATTGGAAGCAGGCCATACTCTTAGGGAAACTCCTGTTCAATGGATTGGCTGCTCAAAGCACATCCGATCTCATCATGGGAATAACCACATCACCACTGCTTAAACCACTCAGAATCATAGTCCAGCCAAGTTGACACACAATCCCAGCTACCACATCAAATATGCCATGACTGTGTAGAGGCATATTAATTGGGTGAATACCCTGATCACTATAAGGAAATAAAATAACAATTATGTAATTCTAAAGTGAGATAGGTGATATGAAAGAAAATAACAATTCTGTGAGAGAAAAATGGTCAGTGAAAGCCTCTCTCTGTGGAGGTTACCTGGGAGATGAGATCTAAGAAGCACAAAGAAAACAGCCCTTTTACAGAGAGTGGGAAGGAGTGCCCTATGCTGAAAGGATACCTGCGCAAGATGCAGAGGCAAAAGAAGAGCTGGCACCTTGGGGGACTGAATCATATCGTGATGAACTAATGTAGGCTTCTGGCGATCACTTTTTCTCTCAGGGCTCATAAATCACTCTTTAATACTTGTTCTATAATTTTACTAAGACTCAATAATCTCAGTTTTTTGTTTGTTTGCAGAATTTACTACTACAATTTCCATTTTGGAAAAGACATTTGCAATGTTTTGAGTTTCTCCAATTATCTGAAGGGGACACAATTTCATTTACATAGTATTTCTGATTTCTTGAATACTGTGTCCAGTCCTAGGACCCTGAACTCCTTAAAAACACTAAGAATGTCATTACTCTTTTATTTCATAATTAATGAACTTATAACAAGTAAAAATTATTTTCCCAAATCCTCACATTATCCCCATTATCTTATTTCTTCATGTTTTCTTCCAAGCATTATCTATTTATACATATATTTTGTAGACTTTGTTTTCCAGAGCAGTTTTAGCTTCACAGAAAAACTATGCAGAAAGTACAGAGAGTCCCTCTATACCCTGCCTCTCTGCATGCTCTTTCTCCGATTAGTAACATCTTGCATCCTGTAGTACATTTGTTACAATTGATGAACCCATATTGATATATTATTCTTAACTAAAATTCATAGTTTACCATTAGGATACACAATTTGTGTTGCAGAGTCTTATGGGTTTTGACAAATGTAAAATGTTATCTGTCCACCATTAGATTACTTTACAGAATAGTTTCACTGCCCTGTTCTACGACTATTCTTCCCTTCCTCCTCTTCCAAATCCCTGAACCCCTGGCAACCACTGCCCTTTTTACTGTCTCCACAGTTTCACCAGGAGCTCTGGTAGTGTAGTGCCTAAGGCACTTGACTGCTAACCAGAAAGCTGGTGGTTCAAACCCACCAGCCACTCCTTGGAAGGAACGTTAGGCAATCTACTTCCATAGTGATACCACCTTGGAAACCCAAGGAAGGGTTGCTATGAGTCAGGTCTGACTCAACCACAACAACAACACAAGGAGGGCTCGCTATGAGTGGGGTCTGACTCAATAACAACACAGTTTTCCCTTTTCCAAAATATCATATCATTGGAATCATGTAGTATGTAGCTTTTTCAGACTGGCTTTCTTCACTTAGCAATGTGCGTTTAAAGTTCTTCCATGTCTTTTTTTGTTTGATAGCTCATTTCTTTTTATTGTCTATTCTGGTGTCAGAATTGAATAATACTCCATTACATGAATGTACTACAGTTTGTCCTGTTGAATGTATCTATTGAATGTACCTATTGAAGGATATCTTGGTTGCTTAAAATTTTTGGCAATTTGAAAAAAGCTGCTATAAATATTTATGAGCAGGTTATTGTGTGCTCTCAATAGGATTTTGTAAAGATAAAACAAGCTGATTTTAAAGTTCACATAGAAAAATAAAGAAAAATTGAAAGAAAATTCTGGTAAAGAAAAGTAATGAACAGAAGCTAACCCAACCAGATATCAAAATGTATTATGAAGCTCCTGCAGTGCAATGGATTGTTTTCTATGGTCTTTCTCTCCATGATCTTGTAACTCCTACCAAGTGACTGGGTAGGACTGTGCAACTGAGGTGCTTGTGGCCCACCAAAGGATTGTACAGCTTGCTAATAAGACAAATAATGTGCATGGCACCTTTGTGGGTGGGACCATGCAAGTAAGGTGTATGGAAAATTAATGAGGATATTGGTCAGTTTTGCCATCCTGCTAAGCTTAAAATGAGCCATCTCAGAGGCATAAAAAGAGAGGACCTCACTACCACCAAGAAAGAAGAGCTAAGAATGTAGTGCATCCTTTGGACCTGGAATCCCTGTGCTGAGAACCTTCTCTACCCAGGAGACAGAGAGTGGAGGTGCTGTAATACCAGAGGTGGTGAGAAGCAGCAGCAGAGATATGGCAACAGCAGAGGCAGCAGAACTAGGAGGTGGCAGAAATACAATAAGTGGATGGCTTTAACAAACATAAATTTATTCTCTCACAGTTTAGGAGACTATAAATTTAGATTCAGGGTGCCAACTCTAGACTTAAAGAAAGGCTCTAGAGGAAGGTTCTTACCTCCTTTCAACATGTGTGGCCTTGGCAATCTCCACGTGTCTTGGTATCAGTCTTCCCCTGGACCTAAGAAGGTCTCAGCGCAAGTACTGTGAGTCCAGAGGGCAGGCTCTGCTCCCAGCTCTTTTTCCTTGTTGGTAATCAGATCCCTCTGATCTCTACTCAACTGCTTAATCTCTTTTATATCTTAAAAGATATTCATTCAAGATAAAACCTAATCCTGTAGATTGTATCCTCCCTCATTAACATAAATGTCTCTAATCCTGTTTCATTAACGTAAGTGGTCTAATCTTGCCTCATTGACATCATAGTGGTTAGGCTTTACAACACATAGGATAATTACATCAGATCACAAAATGGAGGATAATTACATAATACTGAGAATCTTGGCCTAGCCACGTTGGCATATTTTTAGGTGACACACCTCAATCTACACTAGTAGTTGAGTGCTTAACCATTTGTGCCACAAAGGGACCCTTAAAAGACTGATAAACTCAACTTAATATATGAAAATTTCCCACATGGTTAAAAATACTATGAACAAACCCAAAGATAAATGACAAAATGGGAAAAAATATTTAGAACTCATCACAAATGGCCGGGCTCTTTAATATTAAAAGGAAAACAAAAACTTGTACAAATCAGTATATATGTGTGTGTGTGTTGTTGTTGTTGTTAAGTGCCGTCGAGTCATTTCCAACTCATAGTGACCCCATGCACAGCAGAATGAAACACTGCCCGATCCCGCGCCAGCCCCACAATCCCTGCTATACTTGAGCCCATCATCGCA
>NW_006921780.1:6325486-6326830 GCF_000298275.1 Orycteropus afer afer
ATATAAAAATTTACAAAAAAGTAAATACAAATAATATTCAACATATGAACAGATACTCACCTTTATTTATAATAAGAGAAATGGACATTAACATTGTCTTGAGATAGCATTTCAAACATGGAATTGTCAAAAAAATCAAAATAACTGTTGTGAGCATTTTGATAACATGGTTTTGGGGAAACTTTGTCAACTAATACATTGCTTACAGTAATATAAACTGGTAAATACATATTTATGGAGATAAGTTTGGCCATATTTTACACAAATCTTTTGCTTGAGTAATTTATGTTAGAAAGATCAAAACAAGGCTGGTATGAGGCAGAGGTTAAAAATCTCCCTAATATCCAACTTTTCCAAACTACTATACCACTCATCATCTCTAACATCAACTCCTCCTCCTCTCCTCAGTATTCTCCCTCCCCTCTTAGGGATCTCAATTTCACTGTAACATTTCACAGAACTCACAAACTGCCAAGGAATGGCTCATGTGGTTGTGGAGGCTGTAAGTCCCAAATCTGTGGGTCAGATAACAAAGTCTGGAGGATTCTCTTCACTCCTGTGGTTGTAAGGGCTGACAAACCCAAATTGGCAGCTCAGATGACTAGCTGCTGTCTCAGGTCCCAAGAACTGGGGATGAGATGATGAAACAGAGAAGGATCCAGAACAAGAGAGCCAATTTTGCCAGAACATTCACACATATACCTTCAAGGAAACTAAGGGTAGTGACTTCAGCCACACCCTCCAGCAAGACAGGACTCAAGATACATCCTACCCTAATTCTGCCTCATCAATGCAACAGACAACTCACCCCAAATAGGGGCTTAGATTTACAATACATCACAAAATGGAGAACTATGACTAGAAGGGCCATATTTAGCAATTCACAGAACTGCATCTTTCAAGGCAATAGCTCCCTATCTAAGTGCACTTTTGTACCAGTGAATTACTTAATATGGCCCTTTTGTGTGTGTGTGTGTGTGTGTGTGTGTATTTGCTTTTATTCCATGAAAACTAGGTAATTAGAAATGACATTGCCTACTTATTTTTGTCTTTTCTTTCATGTTAGAGTATAACTCACAACTCTACTAAAAAGAAAACAGTTAACATGTAAATAAAGAGAAATATTGAAAATAATGTTATATAAGATATTCTTAGATATTCTTATTTACACTTGTGGAAATATCTAACTATTGCTATTTTAAAATAGCATTTTATTATTATCATTATTATTGTGATTTGGGTGAAAATTTACAGAGCAAATTCACTTTCCATACAGCAGTTCACATACACTTTTTCTCATGACATTGACCACAGTTTACCACAATGCAACAGCTCCCCTCCCAC
>NW_006921780.1:6328395-6337798 GCF_000298275.1 Orycteropus afer afer
ATTCCCATTCTTCTCAATGTTATCCATAATTTGTCATGATCCACACAATCAAATTGAGCCTGAGACTATGGTCCTGAGCCCACAGGTTCAACTACTAGATTCCTCTGGGTAGCTGGCTGTGACCAAGCAGTGACTACAACCTTGCCTTTTGTCAGCTCTACTATACACCTGGGGATTCAGATCATACACATAAACTTATAGGACCATTGTCTGCCAATCCTATACATGTTCTTGGGTATACTTGCCAACCCTACACATGTTCTTGGGTACACTCCCCACTTCATAGACATACCTACTAGTTTAGCCTGTCCACCCATCTATCCACCCATATAATATGGCCCTTTTAAGACTTATCTCACCTACTTTGGTCATGTTGTCAGAAGGGATCATTCTCTGGAGAAGGGTATCATGCTTAGTAAAGTGGAAGGTCAGCAAAAAGGGGAAGGCCCTCGACAAGATGGATTGACACAGTGGCTGCAACGATACCTGTATAGCGAGGATTGTGAGGCTGGCACAGGTAGTGTTTCATTCTGTAGTACATAGGGTTGCTGCAAGTTGGAGCCAATTCAATGGCACCTAATAACAACATCAGCCACAGTCTTGTAACTCCCACCAAATGGCTGGGTAGAACTATGGAAATGTGAGGTGCTTGTGGCCTACCAAGAGGATTGGATAGCTTGCTAATAATGTAAATAAAGTGCATGACACCCTTGTGGGGGTGGAACTATGCTAATAAGGTGTATGGAACTCTAACATGAGGATTGGTCAGTTTTGCCATCTGCTAAGCTTAAAATGAGCCATCCAAGAGTTGGCAGTGGGGGAATCTCACTACCATCAAGAAAGTAGAGCCAGGAATGGAGTGTGCCCTTTGGACTTGAGATCCTTGAGAAGAACCTCCTCCTCCAGGAGACAAAGAGCTGTAACACTTTGCTGAGAAAGTGACAAATGGCAAGACACAGTGGCAGAGAAATGCAACCGCAGAAACAGGGACAAGCAAGAGCCTCACAGGAGATAGGACAATGGACTTCCAGACCCATGGAGTAAGAAAGCTGAGCATCTTCAGGCCTGCTGGCAGAGCAGAGTGCCTCCAGAACTTGGTGGAGCTAATTTTGCTCACCCATGGAGCCAGAGCTCAGCACCTTCAGGCTCAGGCTTACTGGCAGAGTGGGGTACCTCTAGCCACTCATCAGCAGAGCTAGAAGAGCTTTGTTAGCTTGCCCAAGTAAGGCAGAGGCCCGCAGGAATGAGAAGCCGAAGACCAGAGAGAGACGTGTCTGCAGAATGGCTAAAAAGAGGCTTCCTGATCAAAGAACTCTATCTTGAGTAGTTTTTGATCCTATATTATAACCTGTTACTTCTCTAATAAACCTCATAATTGTTTGTATTGTGTGTGAGTTCTGTGTAGCCATTGCACCAAATATTGAACCCAGAAGAGAAGCAGAGAGTACCATGGGAGAGATGGTTGGTGTCAGAATTGGTAAAAACAGTTTGAGGGTGGAAGCATTGTTGAGCTCCACCTCGTAAGAATCAGCCTTGGGCTGTTGAGGTCAATCTTGATCCTCCTTTCCCCTTATGAAGTTAGAGGAGGTTGGAAGCCCCCACCACACCATTTTTTTACTAAGTATTGCACAGATACAAAACAATGAGTGGACAAGACTATTTGCTGCAACATTGGTTCTAATAGCAAAAGATTGAACACAATCTAAATATCTATCCATTAAGTTCTAATTGAATAAATTATGATAGATCCATACAATGAGATGCATGTACTGCCAGGAAGGAGGAAGTGGAGGAAGAGAACAATGAGGTAGTTCTAGATATAGTATTATGGAACTGCAAAAAGGGCGGGGGGTGGCGTTCTCTGACCTCCCTTAATTTCACAAGGAGGAACCAGAATCACCATCAGCAGCCCAAGGCTGATTCTTATGAGCCCAGATATGTCACCATCCTCCAAACTTTTTGCCTGTTCTGATACCAACAATCCCTCCCACAGCACTAGCTACTTTTCTGCTGAGTTCGATAATTCATTGCAATGGCCACACCAAACTCACAGACAATACTCTTGATTGTGGGGTTTATTAGGGAAGTAATAGGTTACAATTCAGGTTCAGGATACAATTCATTGATCAGGATAGTCTCCCCTCTGCCATGCCCTCAGGTATACCTCTTTGGCCCTCAGATTCATACCCAGTCCTCTGCCCTGCCTGGGCAAGTGTTATAAAGCTCTTTTAGCTTTGCTAATAGATGCCTAGGTGCAGCCCACTCCACCAGTTGCTAATAGGTGCCTAGGTGCACCCCACTCCACCAGCAAGGCTCCTTCCAAAAGGCACTCTGTTTTCTCATTCTGTGGGCCAACAAGCCCACCACTCTGTCTCATGACAGTTTTGATTCTGCTGCCACCATCTCGCTGCCATGGAGGTCCAGCACAGGGATTTTGGGTCCAAGGACATGCTTCATGCCTGGCTGCTCTCTGACTTAATGGTAGTGAAATCCCCCTTTCTGCCTCTGGGATGGCTCATTTTAAGGCTAGCAAGAAAGCAAAACTGACCAAGCCTCACATTAGGGTTCCATACACCTTATTTGCAAAGTGCCACCCCTGCAAGCGTACAATGTACCTTATTTACATTACTAATAAGCTATCCAATTCCTTTGGTGGACCATAAGTACCTTACATTTGCATAGTTCCACACAGTAATTTGTACAAAAAAGAACTGGTTGATGTTCAACTATTTTAGGAGGTGGCATATGATCAAAAACCAATGATACTGAAGGAAAAAGTCCAAGCTGCACTGAAGGAATTGTTGAAAAACAAGCCTCCAGGAATTGACAGAATACACATTGAGATGTTTCAACAAATGGATGTCATGCTAGAGGCATTTACTCCTCTATGCCAAGTAATTTGGAAGACAGCTACCTGGCCAACTGACTAGAAGAGATTCGTATTTGTACCCATTCTGTAGAAAACTGATCCAACAAAATGTGGAAATTATTGAACAGTATCATTAATATCACACATAAGTAAAATTTTGCTGAAGATAATTCAAAAATGGTTGAAGCAGTATATTGACAGGGAACTTTCAGAAATGCAAGCTGGATTCAGAAGAGAACATGGAACAAGGGATATCATTGCTGATGTCAGATGGATCTTGGCTATAAGCAGTGTGTGTTAGGCTGGGTTCTCTAGAGACACAAAACCAGTAAAGCTTAGAGAGAGACAGAGAGAGAGAAATTTATCTTAGGAAAATGGCTCACACCTAATAGAAGTTGGCAAGTCCTAAGTTCCTGGATCAAACGCAGACTGGAGGCTTTTCCCAACTTATGCAGCTGCAAGGGCTGACGAGCTCAAGGTTGGCAGGCAATATACTGGCTGTTGACTTTGGCAGATGATGAATCCAAGATTACCAGGCAGAATGGTGGACTGTTCAGTTACAGACAGTTGTAGGTGGCACAACAGGATCCAGATCCACAGAAGGTTCTCTCATTTTCCCAGGATGTGCATACATATATTGGAAGCAGGCCACATCCCTAGGGAAACTCCCTTTCAATGGATTGGCTGCTCAAAACATATACATCCAATCTCATCATGGGAATAACCACATGACAACTGCTTAAGCCACTCAGAATTGTGGTCCAGCCAAGTTGACAAACAATCCCAACTATTATACAGTAAATACCAGAAAGATATGTACTTGTGCTTTATTGACTATGCAAAGGCATTTGACTGTGTGGATCATACCAAATTATGAATAACATTACAAAGAATAGCAATTCCAGAATACTTAATTGTGCTCATGAGGAACCTTTACATATACCAAGAGGCTATTATTCAAAAAGAACAAAGGAATACTCCATGGTTTAAAATCAGGAAATATGTGTGTTAGAGTTGTATCTTTTCACCATACTTATTTAATCTGCATACTGCCAATAATCTAAGAAGCCAAATTATATGAAGAATATTGTGGCATCAGGATCACAGGAAAACTAATTAAGAACCAGCAATATGCAGATGACACAACCTTGCTTGCTGAAAGTGAAGACGACTTGGAGCACTTACTGATGAAAATCAAAAACTACAGCCTTCACTATGGATTACATTGCAACATACAGAAAACAAAAATCCTCACAACTAGACCAATAAGCAGCATCACAATAAATGAAGAAAAGATTGAAGTTGTCAGAGATTTCATATTACTTGGATCCACAATCAACACCAATGGAAGCAGCAGTCAAGAAATCACGCTTCATATTGCACTGGGCAAATCTGTTGCAAAAGACTTCTTTCAAGTGCTAAAGAGCAAAGATGTCTCTTTTAAGACTAAGGTGCACCTAACCCAAGCCATGGTGTTTTCAGTTGCCTCATATGCATGTGAAAGCTAAACAATGAATAACTAAGACTGAAGAACTGATGCTTTTGAGTTGTGGTGTTGGAAAAGAATACTGAAAGTACTGTGAACAGCCAGAAGAATGAACAAATTTGTCCTTAAGAAGTACAGTCAGAATACACTTTGGAAGCAAGAATGGCCAGACTTCATCTCACCTACTTTGGTCATGTTGTCAGAGGGACCATTCCCTAGAGAAGGATATCATGCTAGGTAAAGTGGGGGGGGTCAGCAAAAAAGGGCAAGGCCCTCAGTGAGATGGATTGACACAGTGGCTGCAGTGATGGGCTCAGGCATGGCAAGGATTGTGAAGCTGGTACAGGACCAGGCAGTGTTTCATTCTTTATATGTAGGGTTGCTATGAGTTGGAGCTGACTTGATGGCACCTAACAACAACAACCACCATATGTACATGCTATCTAGCAATGTTCCCTCACCATCCATCCCATTCCTGGTAATCAACAAAGAAAGCATCCTTCCATATATAAACATTTTCTTTTTTAAAAAAAATGTTTATTATTATTTTTAAAATTAATTTATTTATTTTTATTTGGGTGAAGATTTACAGAGCAAATTCACTTTCCATACAGCAGTTCACATATACTTTGTCTCATGTCATTGACCACAGTCTACCACAATGCAACAGCTCCCCTCCCACTTCCTCCACATAGTTACCTCTTCCCAGTGACCATCCCTCCATACTCTCCTGTGCCCTGAGCTGTCTCCCTGTGCATAAGCAGCCCTTCCTTCTCCCATGATTGTTCTCTCCAGTGTGTGTGTCTACTTGAGGTAAATGTTTAACTCACATGCCTGTACTTTGTTTGGCTGGCAACCACAGGTGTGGGTTCAATTCCAGACCTGAAGGGCAGCTAGGGGCCATAGTCTCAGTGGTTCCACCAGACTCTATTGGACCAGCAAACCTGGTCCTCACCTTCTCTTTTTTTTTTTCCCCTCCAAATGATATTGAATTTTGTTCCACATTGTTCTCCCTCTCTATCCAGGATCTCCTACATCCCTTCCAAGTGGATGACAGTGGTAGCCGGGCACCATCTAGTTCTTCTGGTCTCATAGTTGTATAGGTTGCAGATCGGATGATGTACCAGTCACTAGGACTGATTGTTTCCATGAATTTTGGTTTTCTTCTTTCTTCTTTGCTCTGGACAAGGAGAGACCCATTGTTGCATCTAGATGGCAGCTTGCTAGCTTTTAAGATCCCAGTCGCTACTCACCAAAGTAGGAGGTGGAACAATGTCTAATATAGTATGTTATGTCAATTGAGCTTGATGTCCCCTGCGACTATGGTCCCAAACCCGCAGGTTCAACTAGTCGGTCCCTCTGGGTAGATGGCTGTGACCAAACAGTGACCACAACCTTGCCCCTTGTCAGCTCTACTATATACCTGGGAATTCTGATCATTCATATAAACTTATAGGACCATTGTCTGCCCACCCTATATATGTATATATATGATCTTGGATACACTCCCCATTTCATAGACATAATCGTTTAGCTTGTCCACCTATCTATCCGTCCATATACCCATGTTTGCCTTCACTGACAACTCAGTACTGTATATGCAAAAAGGTTCATATTTGTTGTCTGTCTTCCCATGTACCTCTCTTTGTCTTTCTCATCCTCAATGCTGCCATATTGGTCACTCTCATATGGTACATTGCCCTTCTCTTCACCCAAATCAATATTTATCTCTCTCGAACTAACAGCTATAAACTTTTTCTTGATTTTTTGCAATAGTAGACTAATACAATATTTGTGTTTCTGTGATTGACTTATTTCACTCAACATGATGTCCTCCAAATTCAGTCACCTTATGTGGTGTGTTTTGGATTCTACATTATTCTTTGGTGTTGCACAGTATTCCATTGCATGTATATACCACTGTTGGGCACTGAGGTTGTTTCCATCTCTCTGCTATTGTGAACAGGGCTGCAATGAACATGGGTGTGTATATATTTATTCGTGTCCTGGATCTCATTTCTTTAAGATATATACCTAGTAATGGGATTGCTGGATCAAATGGTATTTCTATTTCCAACTTTTGAAGGAATCACCATACTGATTTCCACAGTGATTGTATGATTTTACACTCATACGAGCAGTGTATCAATTAGAAAACTAAGTCTCTAGCAGGCAAAATAAATTAGGTTCAAAAAGAATGAAATCAGGTAATAACTGAGCCTGGACTTCTGCCTAATGGGACACTGCTTTAAAATTTATGTTCAAAAATCACTATAAGCTAAATACATTAGATATAATTTAAAATTTCAGTAATCACTTTAAGAAAATTGAGTTTCTGTCTGCTCTGTCTTCTTTATTTGATTCTGAGAAAATGAGTTTCCATTCACAGTATCCTCTCTTTCCTTTAAGGAACTTTTGTTTAATGCTAAGAAACTAAGTTGTTTATGTTGCATGGAATTATATAAGCCCAGTTTCTTTTTCTTTCTTTTCTTTTTTTTAAATAGGCTGACTTCACAAACCTCTGTTTTATTTTGTTTAACAAACTGTTGTTAGAAAGTTAGGTTCTTAGATTGTAATTTACTGCACAGAGAACTCAAATTTGATTACATCACTTGCTAAATTCTTCTTAGTAAACACAAATCGGTGGTTAATTGGCATTCCCCACCTTACTAAGTAAGTTTTGCTACAGAAAACCGGGAGGTGCATTACATTCACAGACTCAATCCTTATGTACACGGAACCTGAGTGCGCTGAAACCCCGATGTGCACAAAACCTTAATGGGTACACAAGAGATCAAAACAAGCAGTGAGTTCCAAGCAGGGAAATTGCTGCTCTGGGCAGCACTTTGTGGGAAACAGAAATTGAGAGTTATTTATACATTGACCAGTAGATGGCAGTGAATGTACACACAAAACGTTTGAAAAGATCAAACGGGAAAAACGAAAAGTGTAAGGAATGAAGCCAATAAAGGACTCAAAGCAAGGAGAGCTAACTCCCAGATTTGGAGAGATGCTTACCTAGCCGAGGCGGTCAGCCTAAAGGTTCTTCTGGCTGGGCCGAGTTTTCGGTTGTCCTGGGGTCACGACAGGCAGCGCGTCTTCGATTTCCCGTTTCAGACAAGCAATTAATATAAGAGAACTACTGCATACTCCGTTAAAGCAAAATAAAGAAGTTTATTAAAGGCAAAATACAGTTTAAACTGACACAATTAAGAGGGGAAACGTTAAACTTCACAGAGTGAAAATTAAATGCTCCGGCGAGTTATAGGCATCCATACATTAAACAGGGAAAAAACAACATAAAATTCTGATTGGTGCTTGATGAAGTAAGATCCTTGAGGGCGGGACATCTGAAACCTGGGGGTTTTTTTAGTTCTGATGCCGTAGTGCCTAAGGCACTTGACTGCTAACCAGAAGGCTGGCGGTTCAAACTCACCAGCCACTCCTGGGAAGGAAGGTTGAGCAATCTACTTCTGTAATGATACTGCCTCGGAAATCCATGGAGGGGTCGCTATGAGTCGGGTCCGACTCCATAGCACATAACAACACACCCTGTTTGATGCAACCACAGAGCAGAGCAGCAGCCACGTAAGGGGAGGGAAGGACTCAAGCCCCACCCCACCAGACACGAGTTGGGGGCGGGGAGCCACAGGCGACGACAGAGCAGAGCAAAGCCAGGGATACAGGTAAGGGCAGGGTGGAGAGATTTCAAACAGTTAAGCGAGACAAACTTGTCTGCCAGTTTGTCATACTGTTGTGGCTTGCCTGTTGTTGTGAGGCTTGAGGCTGTGCCACCAGTGTTTCAAGTGCTAGCAGAGTTGCACATGTTGTTGTTGTTAGGTGTCGTTGAGTAG
Source organism: Orycteropus afer afer (assembly GCF_000298275.1). Classification (NCBI taxonomy): domain Eukaryota; kingdom Metazoa; phylum Chordata; class Mammalia; order Tubulidentata; family Orycteropodidae; genus Orycteropus; species Orycteropus afer. The sequence continues at coordinate 6,336,605 of NW_006921780.1, forward strand.
TCCGACTCATAGCGACCCCATGCACAGCAGAACAAAACACTGCCCTATCCCGCGCCAGCTCCATGATCCCTGCCTTCAATGAGATGGATTGACGTGGTGGCTGTGAAGATGGGCTCAAGTATAGCAGAGTTGCACATGGTGCACAGGATTCAATGTAGCTTACAGACTGAGATAGACTAGGAAGAAGGAAGAGGCCATCCACTTATCAAAGAATTGGCCAGAGAAAACATGAATAGCAGAGAAACACTGTCTGATACAGTACTGTGCAACTTTGTGAATAGCCCAGAAATATTATCCAATACAGTGCAAGAGCACGAACTTCTTAGGTCAGAAGGTTTTCAAAATACAACTAGGAAAGAGCTACATCATCAGAGTAGGACCAACCTTACTGATATGGATAGAGTAAAGCTTTTGACACCTCCATTTGCTGATGTGGCACGGCTCAAATTGAGGAGAAACAGCTGCAAACATCCATTAATAATAGGAACATGGAATGTACGAAGTATGAATCTAGGAAAATTGGAAGTTGTCAAAAATGAGATGAAACACATAAAGATTGATATCCTAGGCATTAGTGAGCTGAAATGGACTGGTTTGGGCCATTCTGAATTAGACAACCAAATGATCTACTATGCCAGGAATGGCAATTTAAAGAGGAATGACATGGTATTCATCATCACAAAGGATGTTTCAAGATCTCTCCTGAAGTACAATGCTGTCGGTGATAATATCCATACGTCTACAAGGAAGACCTGTTAATATGACTATTATTCAAATTTATGTACCAACCACCAAAGCCAAAGATGAGGAAATTGAAGATTTTTATCAACTTCAGCAGTATGAAATTGACCAAACCTGCAATCAAGATGGGCTAATTATCACTGGTGACTGGAATGCAGAAGTTGGAAACAGAAGAATCACCAGTAATTGGAAAATTTGGCCTTGGCGACAAAAATAATTCTGGAACTCGTATGGTAGAATTTTGCAAGACCAACGACTTGTTCATTGCAAATACCTTTTTTCAACAACACAAACAGCAGCTGTACACATGGACTTCACCGGATGGAACACACAGGAATCAGATTGACTACATCTGTGGCAAGAGGCCATGGAAAAGCTCAGTATCTTTAGCCAAAACCAGGCCAGGAGCTGACTGTGGAACAGACCATCAACTGCTCATATGCAAGTTCAACT
>NW_006921780.1:6338708-6376298 GCF_000298275.1 Orycteropus afer afer
ATATTATTGCTGATGTCAGATGGATCTTGGCTCAAAGAAAAGAATACTAGAAGGATGTTTACTTTTGTTTTATTGACTATGCAAAAGCATTATATTGTGTGCATCATAACAAATTATGGATAACATTGAGAAGAATAGGAATTCCAGAACACTTGATTGTACTCATGAGGAACCTGTACATAGACCAGGAGGCTGTCATTTGAACAAAACAAGGGAATACTGCATGGTTTAAAATCAAGAAGGGAGTGTGTTAGGGTTGTACCCTTTCACCATACTTATTCAATCTATATGCTGAGTAAACTGAGAAGCTGGACTATATGAAGAAGAATGTGGCATCAGGATTGGAGGAAGGGTCATTAACAGCCTGCAATATGCTGACGACGTAACTTTGCTTGCTGAAAGTGAGGATGACTTGAGGCACTTACTGATGAAGATTGAAGAATACAGTCTGCAGTATGGATTACATCTCAGTAAAAATAAAACAAAACTTCTCACAACTGGACCTATAAACACCATCATAATAAATGGAGAAAGGATTGAAGTTGTCAAGGACTTCACATTGCTTGGTTCTACAATTGACACCAATGGAAGCAACAGTCAGGACATCAGACGACATATAGCACTGGGCAAGTCAGCTGCAAGGGACCTCTTTCAAGTGCTGAGGAGCAAAGATGTCTCTTTGAGGACTAAGGTGCTCCTGACACAAGCCATGATATTTTCAATTGCCTCGTATACACGTGAGAGCTGGACAATGAAGAATTGATGCTTTTGAGATGTGATGCTGGTGAAAAACGCTGAAAGTACCTTGGATTGCTAAAAGAACTAACAAATCTGTCCTGGAGGAAATGCAGCCGGAAAACTCCTTGGAAGCAAAAGTGGTCAGACTTCATCTCACCTACTTTGGTCATGTTATCCGAAGGGACCATTCCTTGGAGAAGGATGTCATGCTTGGTAAGGTGGAGGGTCAATGAAGGAGGGAAAGGCCCTCAACAAGATAGGATTGATACAGTGCTGCAGTTACGGGCTCAAGTATAGAGGGAATCGTGGAGCTGGTGCAGGACTGGGTGTTGTTTCATTCTGCTGTGCATAGGGTTGCTATGAGTCGGAGGTGACTCAACGGCACCTCACAACAACAGCCATGGTTTTACATGATGTACTTTTGACATTGGTGGCTTGTAAGAGAGCTGTATGTGTTCATATATTATAAAGAGTAGGAAAATAGAAATTTTGCTAAGACAATCGCAAGATCAGTAAGCCAAGATTTTAAGACCTCTGGAGTCTTAGAAACAGAGTATGCTCATTAATTTCTATTGTTTTCTGAAAGTACAAGTTTCAAGTGTTTCAGTGAACCTGATCACCTAAATACAATTATGTGAAACTAGATAAGCTGCTTATAAAGGTTAATTGTTATTAATGGAAAAAAGCTGGACAAGCAAAATGGAGTTTTAAGAGGCATAAGATGGTATGAGTTTAAACCTGAGCCCAGCCCCCCTCAGAAGTATCATACACCCTAATTTTAAAAATCTCTTACGAACTCTCAAAACTGGTAATAGAAAGGCATTTCCTCAACCTAATACAGGGCATCTATGAAAAAGAAATCTGTCTTGGAAGAAGTACAGCCAGAATGCTCCTTAGAAGTAAGAATGGTGAGACTTCTTCTCATGTGCTTTGGACATATTATTAGGAAGGACCAGTCCCCGAAGAAGGAGGACATCATTCTTGGTAAAGTAGAAGGTGAGGAAAAGTGAGGAAGACCTTCAATGAGACTGACACAGTGACTGGATGAATGGACTCAAACATAGCAATGATTTTAAGGATGGCACAGGACCAGGTGGTATTTTGCTCTGTTGTCACTTTGAGTCAGAATCAACTTGATGGCACATAACAATATTTTTTTAAAAAAGCCTGTAGCAAATATCACACTTGATAGAGAAAGGGTGAATGGTTTTCCCCCTAAAATCCAGAACAACACAAGAGAATCTGCTCATCACTTCCAGTCAACATTGTACTAAGGGTTTCAGTCAAGGTATTAGACAAGATATAACATGCTTAGGAGCTCTGGTGGCATAGTGCCTAAGGCATCTAACTGCTAACCAGAAGGCTGGTGGTTCAAACCCACCAGCCACTCCTCAGAAGGAAAGTTGGGCAATCTACTTCCGTAGTGATACTGCCTTGGAAACCCAAGGAGGGGTCGCTATGAGTCGGGTCCAACTCGACAACACATAACAACAACAACAACATGCTTGTCTATAATGGACTATAGAATTTGATGATTGGTAGAATTGTACCCAAAATTACTGCCATAAGCTGTAATGATCAACTGAATCTATCTATCTATCTATCTATCTAAACCTCACTGCCATCAAGTCAATTCTGACTCATAGACACCTCCACTGGGTTTCTGAGGCAGAGCAGCTGGTGGCTTTAACTGGCAACCTTATGGTTAGCAATCCAATGCCTTAGGCACTATGACACCAGAGCTCCTTATCTGAATAAACATGTTATTTAAATGTGGGCCAAAATGAATTTGTTTAGTTTGAAAAAACAGCTAGAATATACAAAATTCTACAAAAGGATTACGGGGTACCTATTGTGTGCCATGCACTAGGGATGGTGATGTTGTTGATTTCCACTCACTGTACGAGACATTCCTTCCCATATGAGTTGAGTCCAGGTTAATATCTAGGATTCAGTCAATGAATGCCTTTTCTAGGCTTGACTGAGGTAAGTACTCCTGTGATCTCTAAACTCCTTTGGCACTTATTAAGAATTCCTTGATCAGATTATGTTGATTCTTCAGGGAAGGCGCTGTATATTCTATTTTGATTCTCCATAGTTTCTAATAGTTATCAGGAGTTCAATATCCTTCTATTTATTGGATTACTGAATTTGGTTCCTGCTACTTCAGCCTGACTATATGAAGATTTTTGAAGCAGAAACAGATGAATCGCCAGTTTTTGTAAGAGAGTGCACAGAACAATGCCCACCAAACCAAAAACACACTGCCATTGAGTTGATTCTCACAGAGTTTTCAACATTGTCACTCTTTAGCAGATTGCCTCATTTTTCTCCCATGAAGCAGCTGGTATGTTCTAACCTCTAAACTTTTGGTTAGCATCGGAATGCTTTAACTACTGCACCACAAGAGCTCCTTAACATTGCGCAACCACCAAACCAAACCCACTGCCATCCACTAAATTCCCACTCATAAAGACCCCCATAGGGTTTCTAAGTCTAAATCTTCATGGAAGTAGACTGCCTCATCTTTTCCCTGCAGAGCAGACGGTGGGTTCCAACCACCAATCTTTTGGTTAGAAACCGAATGCTTTGACCACAGCGCCACCAGAGCTCCTTAACAGTGCCCACAGCATCCTGAAATTCTCATATGCCAAGTTTGTTAAAATATCCGAAAGGGTTTTTCTGAGATTATTTCTCTGAGCGGAAGTTACTCTTTGAGCCATCGGTGTTTTGAATGATAGGTGCCATATTTGAGAAAGAGGAATCCGTTTCCGTGCTGTTCTTTCCATTTCACTCACAAACAGGGTGACAAATCTGTTTTCGCTACAAAAAAATAAATACTGCCTTTAGAGAAGTCTTCAAGCAACCCAACTCCCCACCTTCCCATAGTAAAGATGGCGGCACCCTGAGTGTTAGGTGCTGGCAACGTCACTTCCGTGTTTCTCTTGCGCCCTGGTCCAAGATGGCGGATGAGGCTACCCGGCGTGTGGTGTCAGAGATCCCGGTACTGAAGACTAACGCCGGTCCCCGAGATCGGGAGTTGTGGGTGCAGCGACTCAAGGAAGAATATCAGTCCCTTATCCGGGTTAGTTGTGCTTGTGGCTGACCACGTCGTAAAGGGGTTGCGGGTAATCAACCAGGTGTCCTTAGGAATAGGTTCCGTGTGAAGTCGCTTCCGGTTTTTAAGTTAACCCAAATTCATAGAGACGGGGCCATTTCGGGGCTGGGGGGCTAAGGAAGGATGGTAGGGAAGAGGTAGAAAAGACTCGGGCTTGGAGCATTGTGGGATCAGATTTTCTGGTAAAGAGCAGCAGTTCTTTTAGGGATACGCCTCCCCGGATGGTGACGTGTCTCTCTGGCTCCAGGTGTTTGCTCTCTTGGAATGGTAGGGGAGATGGTTAAAAGGACTCCCTGGGGCCCTGTGTCTCATCCACTTCGCTTTGCTCTTCCTGAGGAACACACATTAAGACTGAAAATCCAATTAGGTGTTAGTTACAGAGAATTGGGAACTCAGCTCACAGGAACAAGCAGTGTTCTCATCAAACCCTGTACTATTGGAAGAGAAGAAAATGTGTCTTCCTTGCAGTAACCTGTCTACTTCAAAGGCTAGCAGCTCTCCTGCTGCATGTAATCATTCACTCAAACACTAATTGTGAACCTAGTACCTAAGGAAGGAGTACAAAGCCCAATAACATGGAGCCTATTGAGGTAGTCACAGTGTTTATGTGAAAAAAAGAGAAGGAAAAATGGCTAGGATGGTTTGAAAGCATGGAGGAAGAGATACTTAGCCCATCGTGGGTTTGGTCTGGGAAGGGTTCCTGGAAGATATGGTACTTAAACTGAGACAAAGAGTAAATATAAGTTTGCCTGATAAAACATGAGGATAGGAGGACATTCAGGCAGAAGGTATAGCATAAAAAAGGTTGAAACGGTGTGTATGAAGAGACAAGTAGTTCAGAGTTGCTAGAGCATCATATGTGAAGCAGGGAGTTGGTAGATGAAGTTGGAGAGATAGGTTTGAGCACTTGGATTTTATCTTGGAGGCATTGAGATGTCTTTAAAGACTTTTAAACTGAGAATAACATGGTCATATTTGGGTTTAGATCAGTCACAGTAGTAGTAGAAAGGAAAATAAAATTGAAAGGGATACAATTGAAGGTAGGAGGTGAAGATGATCTAAATTAGGTGGTTATCATGAGGAGAAGAGGTAAATTTGAAAAATGCTCAGAGAATAAAATCAACAGGACATTGTGAAGGATTGGTCTGGTCAGGGATGATTCCCAAGTTCTTGGTTTTGGTGACTAAGTGAATAACATTGCCACCCTGAGATTGAGAACACAGGAATAAAAGCAGGTCTGATGGACTTTTGTGAATTCCTGGTGGAAATGTTGAGTTTGAGGTACCTGTGAAGGGAAGGTAGAAATGTCCAACATACTGTAAGATACTGGAGTCAGAAGCTCTGAGAAAAGGTCTGGACTAAAAATAAAGATTTGGGAGTCATCAGCATGTAGTACTAATCGAAACTAGAAATATATGAAGTTCTCCAGGAAGAGAGTATACCATGAAATAAGTTGTGGGCTGAGGGAAGATACTATCAGAAGCCTGAAGAAAGGTCAGGTGATGTCATTAAGTCTTTTGTGCCTACTAAAGTGAGTGGAAGGAGCCCTGGTGACGCTATGGTTAAGCGTATAGCTGCTAACTAAAAGGTCAGTGGTTTGAACCCACCAACCAGTACACAGGACAAAGGTAAAGCAGTCTGCTTCCCATAAGATTTACAGCCTTGGAAACCCTATATGACAGTTTTACTCTGTCCTTTAGGGTTGCTATAAGTTGGAATCGACTGGACAGCAATGAGTGAAGCAAGTGGAAGGCAAGCTTTCTTTTTTGTTGTTCTTGTATAATCCTCTATTTGCCAGTGTGACTTTGTCTCCAACTTTGCTTATATGAGAAAAGTTCATAAGCATACTAATAGAGAAAGTAGTTGCACACTTTTCTTTTGAGGGAAGGGAGACTGCCCTTGGCCTAAACTCCCCCCTCAAATGCCTTATTCTTTGCTTTTAGTATGTGGAGAACAACAAGAATGCGGACAACGATTGGTTCCGACTGGAGTCCAACAAAGAAGGGACTCGGTAGGCAGACCCTCTTGGGAGGTATGGGGGTGAGAGTCTTACCTGACTCAAGTAATTTGGTTCCCCAAATCCCACTTCCAGGGCTTTCCTGCTTCATTTTAGCTGTCTCCATCCCCACAACTCCAGAGCTCCCCGATCTCCATCCCACAATGAGTCCCCAGGCTAGTGGCCTGAAGCACAGTATCACTTGAGTATGGGAAGAATGGACAAATTGGACTGAGGTTTGGTCTTTGTTACAGATGGTTTGGAAAATGCTGGTACATCCATGACCTCCTCAAGTATGAATTTGACATCGAGTTTGACGTGAGTGTGAAGGCTGGTAGAAGGGGAGAGATTGGGTGATTGTTAAGCCAAGCTCATTTGGAGGGAAAAAAGAAAACTGTTTAAATGAGAGGGGAGACCTTAAGTTTGAAGCAAACGTGGGTTACAGTTATCTACATGTCCAGAATTCTGGTATACATATATGCTTCTTGGGAAGTTTAGGAGCTCTGGTAGTATAGTGCCTAAGGCATTTGACTGCTGGCTAGAAGGCTGGCGGTTCACACCCACCGGCCACTCCTTGGAAGGAAGGTTGGGCAATCTACTTCAGTAGAGATACCACCTCAGAAACCCAAGGATGTGTCACTGTGAGTCAGATCCAACTCAATGGCAGTGAGTTTGGTTTTGTTTTTTTGGGGGGGAAGTTTGCTGAACATGTTCAGTTCCACCAAGAAATAGGTATATATAATTAGATTAGTTCTTTTGTATCCTGATTCTCTTTTTCATTAAGCCTTTATAATTCCTCCAGATTCCTATTACATATCCCACTACTGCTCCAGAAATTGCAGTCCCTGAACTAGATGGAAAAACAGCAAAAATGTACAGGTAGGATTGAATAGGAGATGGGAAAGGGGCAAAAACCTTAGGGAAGAACTCTGGGAGGCAGAAGATTTTCCCAGAATGTGCTGGCCTAGCGGTGCTCCAGGTCTCCCTCTGCCAAGCCTGTGCAAAGTACTTAGCTGACCTTGTTCTCAATTCTGATCACTAGTAGTCTTCCTGTTTTCCCAAGAGACAGCTGTGCTTTATGGTAAACCTTACATGTCAAGTACCTTCCTTCTCACCTTCTCATAGGGGTGGCAAAATATGCCTGACTGATCACTTCAAGCCTTTATGGGCCAGGAATGTGCCCAAGTTTGGACTAGCTCATCTCATGGCTCTGGGGGTAAGTTTGGTGTACTTGGTATATAATGGGGTGCGAGGTGGGGGAGGCCCTGAGAGCTATAAGAAAAGTAGTTGAGAATCAAGAAGAAATAGGAGTTTTGTCTTTTGGACATGTCTTCTCTCCCCGCCCCCCAACTGATCCCCTCTTCAGGAAGGAGCTTCTGTGAGACAAGAGGTGTTGACTGGATGTTAGTAATCACAGGCTCTCCCTTGTATTGCAGCTGGGTCCATGGCTGGCAGTGGAAATCCCGGATCTGATTCAGAAAGGTGTGATCCAGCATAAAGAGAAATGCAACCAATGAAGGATCAAGTCACTGAGGCAGGACAGAGGGACCTTTGATAGGCTAGGTTTCTGTTTTCTTGTTCATCAGTTTTCGTACTCATCCAACTGCTTCCCCTGTCCCCCTCCACTCCTAGTTGTTACTAAGTAGTGGCAGCAAGCATTGCTGGGGGTAAAAACAAGACAAAACAGTATTACTACTGAGCTTCTAAGTTAGGCTGCATATTGAAGGGGAAGACTTGGACCTTGGAAAAACCGGGGACAATTTAGAGCCCCTCTTTAGGTGAAGCAATATTAGATCCTGCAGGGATAGGGGTAATTGAAAGTGGGGAGGGGACATAGCCTTTTTGGTTTCTGGAGACAACCGTCAATAAAAGCTGCTTTCTCTGGTGGCCTGGCCTTCTTATTGGTGTCTGTTAACAGAATGTTATCAGGCTATGCTCCCTGAGAGGAGGGGTGAAGCCAAGGATGCACTGGGCAGGAGCTGGAGAATGAAGGGAATTCTAACTGCTCTCCTTACTGCTGAGATCTGCCTTTATCTTTTGCTGTGAACTATGCTTTGCCCTATTGCTTTGGACTGCGAAGAGCCTGAGGTTTTTGCAGAGCCTACACTTCTTGCCCTCCAGTGATCTTGCCAGCTGTATGTAGAGTGCTGGATGCTTCTCCACTGGTCTGCAGGCTGGACCCAGGTCCTGCAGTTTCCCATAAGCACATACCTGCAATCTTGGCAAAATCTATGCTGCAACCCGGGGGGCCATACTATAATGATCGTATCTACATCCCTAAACGCTATGAGATGGGGCGACAGGACCCTATATCTCAGAGACTTGCATTGGAGCAGTGATTTAAAGACCATTCTTGGCAGCGTTGGGAACTGCTGGTCCTAACGTTGGCAGCGTTTCCATGGTGTTGGCCTTGGAGCCAAGGGGGCGGGTTCACGCAAGCGCCAAGGGAGCAGGTGGGCGGATTCCGCGTGTGGGTGCGCAGGCGCTTTGAGAGACGGTGAAGCCGGCGGCCCGGCGCCGGGCGGGACCAACAAAGATGGCGGCGGCGCCTGCGGCGGGAGCGATCTGGGCGGCAGCTGCGGCTGAAGCTGCAGCGGGGCCCGCGGGGGGGCTGCACGGGGGTAGGAGGGGGTGGCCCTGAGCTGGGGCCTGGCCCCGGCTGGCCTCCCCCGCTGCCTCACCGGGGGACAGGTACGGGCTGGGGCGTTAATGGCGTTGGGGGGCTGAGGAAAGGCTGCTCCAGACCCAGTAGCCCAAGAGGACGCCCTCCACAAAGGCAGAGGCGCGGTGGGGCCCAGCGAGGCCTGGGAGAACTGGGCTGGCGGGACAGCATCCTTGGACCGTGGGGAATACGCCGCCGGACCCCGCAGCCAATCAGCGGCCTCGGCCTTTCTGCCCTCGAGGGGGGCGGACCCGGCTAAAGCACTGCTGGGGTGGGAGAGCTGCAGCAGATATTAGGGGTCAAGGAATTGAGCGTCCTCCATCCCCGACTACATCCCCCTTACCCAGGACACCACTTCGGTGGGGGTGGGGGAAGGGAATGGATCTCAAGTCACCCGTTTAGTGGGCTTCCTTTGCAGCACGGAGGGGCAGGTTTCTGAGGGTGGAAGGCTCTTTTGGGCTCTTCTCCTTGCATCCACACCCCCATATTGCCAGAGGTCCTAAGGGACCAGGGTCACATCCCACTTGACTAGACAGGTATAGAGGCCTTTGTCATGAGTTTCTGAGGACAGTGGAGATAAGGATTATCACTGGTTTTTCACTAAAGCTGTGTTCTGTAGAGAGGAGTAAGAGATACAGAAAGGATCAAAGTTATGGACTGCTTATCATTCATTTATTTACTCAATAGATACTAAGTATTTATTTACTTTGTGCTGAAACACTATTGGAGGTACTGGGAATACTATAACTGAAATGATAGACTTGGTTCCTGCACTCAGAGCATGTAGAGGTTAGTATGGGAGCCTAGTTCCCGCCTCCCTCTGTACTCAAATGCTGACCATCTCTTCTCCTCCCAGGTCCAGCCTGTGGTGTCCACAATGCCCCAGGCCTCTGAGCACCGCCTGAGCCGAACTCGAGAGCCACCTGTTAATGTCCAGACCCGGGTGGGATCCAAGCTACCACTTGCCCCTCGGGCCCGCAGCAAGGAGCGGCGCACCCCAGCCCCTGGGCCAAGCCCTATGTTTCGACCTCTGCCTCCCCGGCCAGGTCCCCCTGAGGAACGGCTCAAGAAATTGGAGCTGGGACAGGGACGAACCTCAGGCCCTCGTCCCAGAGGCCCCCTTCGGGCAGATCATGGGGTTCCCCTGCCTGGCTCACCACCCCCAACTGTGGCTCTGCCTCTCCCGTCTAGGACCAACCTAGCTCGTTCCAAGTCTGTGAGCAGTGGGGACTTGCGCCCAATGGGGATTGCCTTGGGAGGGCACCGTGGTGCTGGAGAGCTGGGGGCTGCACTGAGCCGCTTGGTACTTCGGCCTGAGCCACCCACTTTGAGACGCAGCACCTCTCTCCGCCGCCTTGGGGGCTTTCCTGGGCCTCCCACCCTGCTCAGCATACGGACAGAGCCCCCTACCTCTCATGGCTCTTTCCACGTGATATCTGCCCGCTCCTCTGAGCCTTTCTACTCTGAAGACAAGATGGTGAGGACTTGCTAGTATGTGTGGCCTTCATGCCCATGTTCCTCCATGCCCCAAACTTTCTTGCCAGGATACATCTTTCCTGCCTTCCTTATCCATGATTTCCCTTCTCAGCCCATCATTGCAGCAGTTTGGACTCTCCTTTCCCTTACTTAATGAAGTACCATTGAGCCTCATAGACCCATTTCTGGGTTGTCCATGACTCCCCAGCATGGTGTGTTGTTTGAGTCCCCAGGGAATTAACCCAACTATTTAGAATTCTTTTTTGAGTCCCTAGGCTCTTTCCCTTGGTGTACCCTCTCCCTTTGGACTCTGCTGGAGCCTAATTAATCTCTGGAGCTGCAGAGAGATGGACTCAGAATAGCTGAGCTACTGTGGTTGCCTGTTTCCCGAGCTAAGTGAGCTAGGCTGATCACAGTTAGAGCCAGCAGGAAAGGGTGCAGGAAGGGGCCACGGGGGCAGGAGGGGGCCTTGGGGGCAGTAAGGTAGGGGTAGGGAGCAGCTGGGCAGCCATGCCTGTGCTTGGGGAATTGCCCCAGGAACTGCAACGCAGGCTAGCTTGGCAGAGGAGTAAGTGGGGAGCAGGTGGGACAGCTGTGGCTGAGACTGTGGTACATTCAGCTGTGATGGGCTTACTGTTCATGGCCAGTGAGGTAGGGAGACCAGAATATTAAGTGAGGGGAAAAAGGGTAGAGTTTGGTGGAGAACCATGTGGGGTGGGGGAGGCAGTGGGCAGCACACTGTTGAAAGGTTAAAGTGCCGGGTGGGGTATGTGAGAACCTGCTGATTGTAGTTTCACCTTCCAGGCTCATCACACGCTGCTTCTAGGCTCTGGTCATGTTGGCCTCCGAAATCTGGGGAACACGGTGAGAGCTATTCTCCTATTCTTCCACGCCAAAAGGAATGTGAAATGGTGCTAGAAGTAGGGAGCATGTGGAGGAAGCTGCTGACTTGGGGAAGGGGTGTGAAAGGAGAGCATTGAAGCTCTTACGCTTCTGGGGCACCGGTCTAGAGAGATAATGGCAGTGTCCCTACCATTCCCCAGTGCTTCCTAAATGCCGTGCTACAGTGTCTGAGCAGCACTCGGCCTCTTCGGGACTTCTGTCTGCGAAGGGACTTTCGGCAAGAGGTGCCTGGAGGGGGTCGAGCCCAAGAGCTCACTGAAGGTGCGCTCCTTTCAAATTTCCATTATCCTTCCTCCTTGCAGGTTAATCTGTCAGTACTGCTGGCCTCAACCCTTTAATTTGGCTTTCATTTTGTATCCCAGTGCCTAGTTTCTTAGCGGTTACATCCCACCCCCTGAGTGTTCTTTTGCTTGTCTCTTTCAGTAATTAGCTTTTGTTTCCTTTCCCCACTCTACCCCAATAGCCTTTGCAGATGTGATTGGTGCCCTGTGGCACCCTGACTCCTGTGAAGCTGTGAATCCTACTCGATTCCGAGCTGTCTTCCAGAAATATGTTCCCTCCTTCTCTGGATACAGGTGGGAGACCTGGAGAGTATGGGATTTCTCTCCTGCCATGTCTGGGGGTAGGGCCAAGCAGGGGCCCTGGCAGCAGTGTTCTCAGCCTTGAGATGTCCTTCATCCGGGAAGGAGGACTGATGTTTGGGCAGGAAATAGTGTCTCTAGACAGAGTGTCCTAGTCCAGAGACTAGGAGGGACTCATTTACCCATATTCTCTGTCTGGCTATAGCCAGCAGGATGCTCAAGAATTCCTGAAGCTCCTCATGGAGCGGCTACATCTAGAAATCAACCGACGAGGCCGCCGGGCTCCCCCAATCCTGGCCAACAACCCAGCTCCCTCACCACCCCGTCGAGGAGGGGCTCTGCTAGAAGAACCTGAATTAAGGTAAGGGTCGCTCCCCCTCCCTCTTCTCCCCATAGTTAATCCACAGCGTTCATCCTGAGCTAGTCAAAACTGAGGATGCAGGGTTCAGGGAAACCCTTCAGTTTAGGAAATGGTTTGAGAAGCAGTGCAGAGGAAGAGGGGGAGGGAGGCTGAGGGGTACAGATGGAGCAGAGGAAAATGCTAAGGATGCCACCATATTGAAGGAGGAGGAAATAATTAATTTACATGGGGCATAAAGGATTTGCAGCCAGGTGGGGGAAGATAACATATTCCATGTCTACATTTCTTCTCCTCTCACTTTGGTTTTCCTCAGAAAAGTCTCTGAAGCATTATTCCTTTTGACTCTTCCTTGAAATTGAGGGAAGGAGCTGGGGTTGGGTGGGCTCTGTGGGTTATTTCAGTGATGTAGGGAGCACTCAGTGTTCCTGCTGTCTCATGGGTGCTCCCCACTTCTCTTGATCTGTGGTAGTGATGATGACCGAGCCAACCTAATGTGGAAGCGTTACCTGGAGCGAGAAGACAGCAAGATTGTGGGTATGGAGCGGGGCAGAGCAGTGAGGGAAAATGAATGTGTGGGGTGTGCAGACACAGAAGAAAAAATAAATATTGTCAAAGGGGGTGGGAAACAAGACTAGATGATGAAAATGTGGAAATATACAGAGTTTGCTAAAAGTGTTGGTGGTGGGAAAGATGGGAATCTAAGAAAGCATCCTAGATATCCAATGATGAATTTTTCTCCTGCCTCTTTGCTTCTGTCTAGACCTGTTTGTGGGCCAGTTGAAAAGTTGCCTCAAGTGCCAGGCCTGTGGGTATCGCTCCACAACCTTCGAGGTTTTTTGTGACCTGTCCCTGCCCATCCCCAAGGTGGGATTCCAGAGAATTCCAGGGGTGGATGGGACATGGGTTCTGTGATCCAATCCTACCCACCCCCAAAGTATGGGAGGGAACCCTGAGGGGGACTGCAGCAGCATGGAAGTTTGAATGATTGAGAAGAGTTGGAAAAGGGAATTCAGGACACACTGACCCTTCCTTCCCCTTTTCCCCCCAGAAAGGATTTGCTGGGGGCAAGGTATCTCTGCGAGATTGTTTCAACCTTTTCACCAAGGAGGAAGAGCTAGAGTCGGAGAATGCCCCAGTATGTGGGAGTTCATAAGGGATATAATAAGGGTGGGAAACCTGGGGGAACTCCATGTAGGTAAAAGAGGTTGCATGATGCCTTGGTATAGGGATTAATATTTATATGTCTGGGTTTGTGTTGAAGTCTTAGAGGTATTCTTTTACTCCCAGGGCAAAAGGGAGTGGCCCAAATGATACAGAAGTAATGGGGAGCAAGTGAATTTGTATGTGTGTCAGAAAAGCTAATTTGAGGGAAGGAGCACATTAATACTACTACTTAACATTCATCTAGGTGTGTGATCGATGTCGGCAGAAAACACGAAGTACCAAAAAATTGACAGTACAAAGATTCCCCCGAATCCTCGTACTCCATATCCTAACCCTCAAATTCTTACTTCTCCTAGGATACCTCCCATCTAGTCTCTGCCCTCTTTCTTCCTGTTTACAGAGGCTGGCCACTTGGGAATTTAATTTTCCTTAGGAATAAACCTACCATCCCACTTTTCTCCACCATGCTTCTAGTATATCTTGGGAGAGGGGAGAGAGTGGCATTCAAGATGATAGTCTCCGTCAGAGGCTTCCTCAATGCTCCTTAACCACAGCTTAGATCTGAATCGATTTTCTGCCTCACGTGGCTCCATCAAGAAAAGTTCAGTAGGTGTAGACTTCCCGCTGCAGCGACTGAGCCTAGGGGATTTTGCCAGTGACAAAGCAGGTGAGTATGCAGGGAAAGGTCCCGAGGAGCCCTCAGAGAGGGGCACAGCTCTGAGAGTAGAAGTTGATCATCTCTTACCCCACAGGAAGCCCCATATACCAGCTTTATGCCCTTTGCAATCACTCGGGCAGTGTCCACTATGGCCACTACACAGCCCTGTGCCGGTGCCAGACTGGTTGGCATGTCTACAATGACTCTCGGTGAGAACAGCCTCCTACCCAACTCCTGCCCTATTCCCAATGTGGCCTTGACTTTCCCCTTCTGTGAAGCCTCAGGAGAACAGGGTGTCTAGTAAAAAGATCAGGTCTCTCCTGATCTCTTCCTGGGTGCTCAGGGGTTGTCTTGTAGAAGGAGAGAATATACAGGAATGATCAAACCCCTTCCCCATCTCTCTTCCTAGTGTCTCCCCTGTCAGTGAAAACCAGGTGGCATCCAGTGAGGGCTACGTGCTGTTCTACCAACTGATGCAGGAGCCACCCCGGTGCCTGTGACACTCCCTTTAAGCCCCAGCACCTGTGAATCCCTTGACACCCTTAAGCCCCAGACTCCCCATTTACCTCAGAGACGTCTATTTTTGTGTCTTTTTAATCGGGGAGGGGGGAGGGGGTGGTTGTAGCTCCCATTATTTTTTTTATTAAAAAATATCCTTCCACCTGGAGGCTCCTTGTCTCCTAGCCCCATGTACAGAATTCACCAGACCCCTGCCCATGTACAGCCCCCAGTCCCTCTGCAGTCTCACTTTTTGTGAATAAATTTATTAAGAAAAGGTGATATTCTTGTATTTGTGCTTGGTGGGATGAGGTGGGGGATATCCAACTGGGCTGAGTTGGAGTCTTCTTGGCCCCCAGTTCCCTCTCCGAACAGATGGGGGCGCTCTCAACCGTGGGGGGTTTAATAAACATGTTGAAATCCCGTGTGTCCCCAAGCAGTGAAAGTTTAGTATTAGGAGGAAAAGAGGAAGGCAAACTTGAGTCTTGTGAATGCAGGGATGCCTGTATTGCTAGCGTTGGGGGCTTTCCCTTGAGGGCGAGGCACCCAAGGACCCCTGTTGACAAACATTGGGTACGTTGCCCGGTGGCCCTAGTTCCCGTAGGCCCGGTCTGTTGCTAACATCAAGGAGCTGTTTATGGAGCCGCCTCCCCACGGACCGGCTCCAGTGTCCCTATCTCCTCTCTTTACAACCAAAGCTCACGGGGCCCTCCCTCCAGGGTTCTCAACCTAGCTGGGTCTGGGAAGCTTAACCTGGGGAGTGCCAACTGTAGGATTCGGCTTTCGCCGCTCTGACCCCAAGGAGTCATGTGGCAGATAATGTCACTCACTCCAGCAGGGCACTGAACCGGTTAATATCCAGCTCTAAATAACCCACTTTTACAGCTGCTGTAGTTCCGCCCCTGCTAGGAGAGTCATTGCCAGTTGAGCGCTTTCATTGGTGAATGTGATTCGGGGCCTTCAAAGACCCACCAATCCAGGAGGAAAAATAGCATGAGGCGCGTGCGCAAAAATAGAAGGGACGGAGAGTCGGAAAGACCGAAAGGGTTGGGGACGGAAGTAGTGGAAGTGGGAATAGTGGACTTGAAGCGCTAGCTGGCAAAGGGAGGCGTAGGAAGTAGAACGCCTCAGGACCTGGGAAGCGGCCAGTCCCTCCAGGAACCCTGCGAGGGTAGATAGCGTGGGTGTGGCCCTTATCTGCCTTCCAGCGGAGCGCTGGCCGGGTGAGATCCTGGGGCTGTAGACCACTGCCTCCTCCTCCCTCATTTTCTCTGTCCCGCCCTACCTCTCTTGGATGAGTCCTGACTCCTGCGTTAGTTTCACCTAAAGCAGTAAGGGGGTGAGAGTGAAACGCGGAACTGGTGAGGCTTCTTGGAAGCAGGGTCTGCTTGTCCGTATCAGGACCTCCTCTTTCCCCAGACTTCCCAAATGGGCCGGACCGTGGTTGTGCTCGGCGGAGGCATTAGCGGCTTGGCCGCTGGTTATCACCTGAGTCGGGCCGCCAATCCCCCAAAGGTAATTGCCCCACCCATGGACCCCCCCTTTAAATGAGTCTCTTTTAAAGGGATTCTCACTTGTTCTTCCATTTCCAGCAAAAGCTGGATACTGGCCATCTCCTTCCCCTCTTCGGCCTCTTGGTCCACGGCTATAGGTGGCGCTGTAGTGTCTCTTTTGTCTCCAGGTGGTCGTTGTGGAGGGCAGCAAGCGTCTGGGAGGCTGGATCCGCTCAGTCCGAGGGCCTGATGGTGCTGTCTTTGAACTTGGACCTCGAGGAATTCGACCAGCTGGAGCCCTGGGAGCCCGGACTCTGCTCATGGTGAGAGGCTTGTGGAATGCCTAGGAGAGATTACGAAATCGGCTTTCACTGGGTTTTTATCATTGGGCTTTTTGAGGGAAGGATGTATACTTGGTGGGCCAGTTTTCCTTAGTTTGTCCTCTTCCTGAGGCCGTGTGGAGAGTAGGTTTCTGAGCTTGGCTTGGATTCAGAAGTGTTGCCTGTCCGGGGAGACCACCCAGCTGCCCAGAACAGGTTCCTGTATGTAGGAGGCGCCCTGCACGCCCTGCCTACTGGCCTCAGGTAACACCACCATTTCCTTACTGGACAATGGTCTACTTTGGCCCCCATCCTCAGATCCTTCCATTTCTTTATATCCCTTTCTGTCAACTCTCCCAGCATAAGGGGACCAAATGAGTAGAAATGACCCTGTGAAGCTGGAGAAGTAAATCAGAAGCTCCCCACTCACTATGCCTTCCTCCATGCAGGGGGCTATTCCGCCCTTCACCTCCCTTCTCCAAACCTCTTTTCTGGGCTGGGCTGAGGGAGTTGACCAAGCCTCGGGGCAAAGAGCCTGATGAGACTGTGCACAGTTTTGCCCAGCGCCGCCTTGGACCTGAGGTGATACCCCTCCCTTCCTAAACCAATTGCAGAACTTCCTGCTCAAAGCTACCACCTACGGGTTCTTCTGTATCATTTGAGAATGCCCTCCTCTTCTCCTTATCCCCAGGATTCCCCCAAACTCTGTTGGAGGCAAATGGCTTCACTTCCTTCCCATATTTCTGTTATAGTGGGAATACTTCCCAACCCAAACCATATCCCACCTCTTCCAGGAAGGGCCAGTGGAAGTCATCAGTGCACCTTATTCCTAGCCCTCTCAGTCCCAGTCTCACCCTTCAGGTGGCGTCTCTAGCTATGGACAGTCTTTGCCGTGGAGTATTTGCAGGCAACAGCCGTGAGCTTAGTATCAGATCATGCTTTCCCAGCCTCTTCCAAGCTGAACAAACCCATCGTTCCGTATTACTGGGGCTTCTACTGGGGGCAGGTGAGGGAGAATTTGTTCAAGGGTTGATAATAATAAAGACTTCCAGAAGGCAAGGAAGGGAGGGAGCAGTAAGGGGTGCTGTTTTGATTCTTCTTTGCTTCCTCCTTTGCAGGGGAGAGCCCACAGCCAGACTCAGCACTCATTCGTCAGGCCCGGGCTGAGCGCTGGAGCCAGTGGTCACTCCGTGGAGGGCTGGAGATGTTGCCCCAGGCCCTTGCCACTCATCTGACTAGTAGAGGGGTCAGTGTTCTCAAAGGCCAGCCAGTCCGTGGGCTCAGCCTCCAGGAAGAAGGGCGTTGGAAGGTAGGGGAGCCCGCTGGAGAGTAATGCACCTGTGTCTCAGTGTTTCCATCTGTGTGTGGTTTCACCAGACCAAGGCTAGCAGAACTCAGTTGCTTCATTGTCAATTATTCATTGTCTTCCTGCCTCAGAAGTTGTTCCTCAAATATAGACCAACCCAGGTACCAAGGCCTAATTTGTGGCCTTTCCTTCAGACCTCCTTTGATATAAGTCTGTGGATAGAAGTAACCAAAAAAAAAAAAAAAACTCACTGCCATCAAGTCGATCCCTACTCAAAGCAACCCCTCCTTGGGTTTTTGAGGCAGCATCACTATGGAAGTAGATTGCCCAACCTTCCTTCCAAGGAGTGGCTGGTGGGTTTCAACCACCAGCCTTCTGGTTAGCAATCAAATGCCTTAGGCGTACCATCACTGCTGTGTTTGTTGCTGTCGTACCGAGGAGCTCGTCTGCCTGTCCAGGTGTGACACAGAGGGAAGAAAAGGCAAGGGCTACGTCACCAGAGCTCCCCCGTGGATAGTAGTAGTGCTTATTAATGGCTTGCGAATAGGGAAAGGAACAACCTAGCTCCAATAAACATTTTAGAGTGGCCAGATTGGCTTTTATCTGGTCCACTTCCTGGATTGTATGGAGAGTGATTTTTGTGCAGACCACATACTGTCTTTTCATTCTGGGTCAGCACCCAGTCTCTCCTGCTATATAGGTACCTGGGAAACTGATGAGGTAGCAAAACTCTTGCTTCAACCATAAAATTGTTATCCTCTTCTTTCAAATGTCTCCATCCTCAGGTGTTTCTAGGGGACAGAAGCCTGGAGGCTGACCATGTTATTAGTGCTATTCCAGCATCAGGTAATGAGGTAGTCCCCCTCCCCCATCATCCCAACCAAGGTGATACATTCATTATCTGTGCCTTCCTGGGCTAGCAGGACCCCACCATTTACCCTGGAACTGGTCATCTCTATGCATTTCTAATACCAGCGAGCTGATGACTTCTGAAAAGGGTCAGTGCCTCCTAATCTCCCCCAGTGCTCAGTGAGCTGCTTCCTGCTGAGACTGCACCTCTGGCTCGTGCCCTGTGTACCATCACTGCCGTGTCTGTTGCTGTAGTGAATCTGCAGTACCGAGGAGCTCGTCTGCCTGTCCAGGTGAGACACAGAGGGAAGAAAAGGCAAGGGCTCTGTTAGAGCCCTTCCCTGCTGATCCAATCTCTTCCTTCTCTCCAGGGATTTGGACATTTGGTGCCATCCTCAGAAGACCCAGGTGTCTTAGGAATTGTGTATGACTCAGTTGCTTTCCCTGAGCAGGATGGGAGCCCCCCTGGCCTCAGAGTGACTGTGAGAAGAGGAAGCTTTGCTTAGTGGGGGCTTCCAAAGGGCCACTCTGTGCCTCAGTATAGACATGGCCAGTGCTGTATCCCTCCCTAGGTGATGCTGGGAGGTTCCTGGCTACAGATGCAGGAGGCCAGTGGCTGTGTTTTATCTCGGGAGCTGTTCCAACAGCAGGCTGAGAAAGCAGCTGCCACACAGTTAGGACTGAAAGAGTCACCAAGTCATTGTTTGGTCCATCTACATAAGGTGAATTGGGATAAACTCCTCTAGCTTTCCCAGTGGAGCCTTTGAAAGTAGGGAGTGGTGTATCTGTTTCTGTATGTCCAGCAAAGGCCTGGGATATCTAGTAAACTCTTCCTTGCATCCCCAACTCTCTCTCCAGAATTGTATTCCCCAGTATACAGTTGGCCATTGGCAAAAACTAGGTAAGTTGGGAAAGCAGCTAGGCTGAGGGGAACTGAGGAAATTAGATCCCTCAGCTGTACCATTCTTTTCATCAACCTTTCTTTCCAGAATCAGCTACCCAATTCCTGGCTGCTCAGAGGCTGTCCCTAACACTGGCGGGAGCCTCCTACAATGGAGTTGCTGTCAATGACTGCATAGAAAGTGGGCGCCAGGCAGCAGCCCAAGCCCTGGGCACAGAACCTGACAGGTGATCTCCAACTTCCATTTTCTCCTGCCCCTGCTGGCAGGGACTCTCCCATCCATGAAAATAAAAGTTGCCGGAACATGGCTTTCTCTGGCTTTTCCATCACCTATGGGCATAAGGATGATGGAGGTAAAGATAGGCAAAGAGTGCCTGGGATGCAGAGAGCAAGAACAGAGGCGAGACAAAGTCCTTTATTAGAAAATATATCAAAATTCCAGCCCCAAGCCAGGCTCAGGAGAGGGATCTACTCCAGGACTGGCAGAAAATGCCCAGGGAAGGGCTTCCTTCACCAAACACACTTCCCAGGAACCATAAATAGAATAAATATTCACAGGAGGCCTGGGGAGAAGGCAGATCACTCTTCTCTCCATGGAAGAGGAAGGGCTTGGGGTCCAGCCCTGCTCCTACCCCAGGGCAGGGGACTCCCAGGAATCGTCACATAAAATCATGACATCAAGAATTCACAGTCATAAGCCCTGGTAGGTGACCCTAGAAAGCAGGACCTCCAGGTCTAGAGGAGTCCAGCTCCAATCCAGCAGTGAGGAGAAGCCCCTGCCCACCAGCACAGTGCTGGAGTTCAGGTTCCCCACAACCCTCTGAAGAACAGTAAGGGGCTGAGGGTGGGGAGAAGACAACTCCTCCTCTGGTTTAGTTTCATGATTAAGGTAGGCAGGAAGGAGGAGTCATTGTGAACCATGGGGGGCTGTGTGGTTGGCAGTAGGTGGAGGGCCAGGCCTGGCTGGGGGCCGGCGCTGCAGCATCTCTTGACGGAAGGCCTGGGAGGAACCAGGTGGATAACGGGGACCAGAGGGGGCCCGGGGACCCCGAGGGTCAGTCCCAATGTCTGCTGTGACGTTGGTATAGAGAGGGCCCAGCTCTCGAGCCAGCAATCTGTATGTCAGTGAGTTCATCCCATCTTGCGTCCAGGAATTCTGGGTTCGGACCAGGAGGTCAAATCTGAAGGTGAGAAGTTGGAAACTAAGACCCAGAAAGGGACAGCCAGGAATCTAGAGAACTTTAGGTCCTAATGGTGCAGAATCCTGAGGGTCCAGTAACAGTTCCCAGGCAGTCTTCCCTACCTGTGAGGATTTTCCTCGTTGCCTTTGTCTCCCCGGTGCTTCACCATCTTATAATGTCCCACAGAGGTGGGAGGTCGAGAGATCTTCATCCCAGCCAGGCGCACCCTATAGGAAAACATAAGGGGACCTTGGAGGATCCAGAGTAGAGGAAAGCTCCTAAGACATGAATGAAAAGAACTAAAGCCAACAAGGAGGGACTGCATGTTCCTGTACACAAAGAACTACGTAGGCAAAAAAAAAAAAGTGCCACTGCCAGGTACTGGAATGGGGAGAAAGTCAAACAGAAAAAGGAAATGGCTAAAGAGAATGTAAAAGCTGATGTATCCAAATCCTCAGGATCCAGTGACAGGCACCCTGGGGCCTTTAAACAATTGACAAGAGGCAGGTTTGCACCTTCCACCCTGTTTTCTAGGTGGCTCCCAGGAGCTGCCTCTGTAGTCTGGGAAGGGCAGAGAGGCAGGCCATTTTGTCAAAAGGATAGGACAAAACGGGAGTTGTAGACCTAAGCTCAGCTGAGTTACCCCAACTAACCCTCTCGCTCGTCCTCATGTTAAAATAAGGGTAGAATCAGGTCATCAAGACCTCGGAGAGAAACAAACCCCAACTCTGAGACAAAGAAGCAGGAAATAAAGATGGCCTGGGATAGTACTGAAAGAATACATTCATTTAGAATTTTCTGGCTGCTTTACACATATACAGAAGATGAACCTTCACAGAGATGTCATCCCAGAAGATACAAGCGGAAGGGAAACAATGGGGCTGATATACCAAGCCCAAACATTCATATCACAGATAAGAAATGAGGCCACCTAACGCTGAAGGTCAGAATAAGAATAGTTCATATACTAAGAAAGGAGTTGGCAAAATGCCAATGGCACATTCACTGCCCGTCCGCCGCTCCCCACCTCCCCCGCCAAAAAAAAAAATGATTCTGGGAGTAGAGGGTCACCCTGCCCCTCACCCCCCAGATCTCCATAGAAAGTAGTTTGGATGTGACCCTAGCAAAAGGTGGAACTAAACTCTCTCCAGGCCCCTTTCTAGCTCTGGAACCCCACAATACTGTTTTAGTGATCTTACCTCCTCTCCCGGGAACGCAACTAAACAATATGCAAAGCATGACTAGGGCAAATGGAAAAGACTTAAGGGAAAGGAATGGGTTTAGTGCAGGACCTGGGGAGCTAGTGGTGGTGGTGAAGGGCTACGGCTCCTCAAGGATGGTCTTACAAGACAGGGATCTAGGTTGGGATGGGGGAAGGAGGTGGTAGCAGGAAATCTGACCTGGTAGCGATGTCATCATCCTCACCACCCCAGCCCCAGTATTCATTGGGGAAGCCATTCATCTTCAGGTACTGGTCAGGAGTGAGTGCAGAGACCCCCCCAAAGTACTGGGGGTACGGGAGGCTGGGGAGAGAAACATTCTTGGATTCCACAAGCCTTCTGGGGAGACATCCCTACCCACAATCTCCTCAGCTCCCCTCTCATTGGATGGTAGGTTTCCCTGCTTCCCAGCACTCTCCAATGACCTCTACCTGTATCCAAACTTGTTCATGGCGACAGCAACATGCCGGGGCCCCCGGGGGTCACACACATACAGATTGTGGTCATTCTCTGGCAGGAGATCCACATCATGCAGAAACAGGCAGTCCCACTCCTCATCACGTAGGGCCTCCCGCACTCCAACATTTAGCAGCTTTGCCCTATTGAATGTTCCATTTCCAGCCTAAAAAATAATGGAACGGACCAGCTTACATTTATAGGTAGGTAGCATGGAGAAGATAGAGCTAAAGTATAAAAGTGAAAGGAGTGCAGAACAAGGAGAATAAAGAGAAGGCAAACTATCTTTTTCATTTAATCATGCAAGAAATTTTCTTCAGCATGTGCCTGATACTTAAAACGTGCTACTGTTTAGCAGGGAGCTCTGGTAGCAAAGTGCACTTGACTGCTAACCAGAAGGCTGGTGGTTCAAACCCACCAGCCACTCCTTGGAAGGAAGATGGGGCAATCTACTTCCATAGTGATACTGCCTCGGAAACCCAAGGAGGAGTCACTGTGAGTCGGGTCCGACTTGATGGCACATAACAACAACAATTGTTTAGCACTTAATTCTGACAACCACCATGTGAAACAGGTGGAATACTAGTTACCTACTGCTCTTTGCTTCATTGTAGGGAATTGGTTAAGGAATTTGTTCAAGGTCCCACATGTAACAAATGGCAGAACTAGAATTTGAACCCAGATTTATCCAACTCTAAATTTGTGCTTTGTACTGTATAAGCCACTAACCAAAGGAAAAGTCATGGGAAAGCATAGGACATCAGGGATACCCTAAAAAGACTAAGGAGAAGTCCTAAGCTAACAAGTTTGGCAAAGCTCTCTATATTCAAAAGTCTGGTCCTCTTAAAAATGATTCCAGGGACCCATTAGATACAGTGGAGTGGTATTTGCCTGAGGCTTTCTTATAAGGTGAGGTGGAGGTTAGGGATACCTGGTGGATAACGTAGATGCCATAAGCAAGCTGCTGGCGCTGCAGAAAGGGATGCAGGTGGTAGAGCAGCAGACGCAGGTGATGCTCCCGGGCGCGGTGAGGCACAATGATTGCTGTTCGGGACCGGGGCTCACACCCTGCCGGGCGGTACCGACCCCCAAGTTCCACCCGGGGATTCCTCTCCACAATCTCTGCCAGCGATGGCACTGGGCTAAAGGACACCGACACAGGACCCACTGTCGGGAGGGGATGGCAAGGTCAGGGATTGGAGGGGCAAGGAGAAAAGAATGAACACCAGGACCTGGGAGCACCTCTGGCACTAGCAGTCTAGTTCTTAGGCTGTTTCCCCAAGGGCTCACTCAGAAATCTCACAAATGTTAGGTTCACCATCACTGGGTAGCTCTGCAAAGCCTGTAAGGTGCAGGCTCCTGACCCAGTCTACTTTCTTATTTTAGGGTTCCACAACTATCCTCAAAAGGTTGGAAGCTACAGTTGGAAGATGGAAAGAACAGAAGAACTTCCAATTAACTAAACCAGGGTTCATCCACAAAAGAAACAATTCTTAGCCTGGGGCAGGAAGAGTCCCTGGAACTCTTTAATGGAAAGTTTGTGGCCCAAATCAAGAGCCCAGTTTAACTCCAAATTCAGAGTCCACTCTAGCCCAAATCCACCCCTCCTTCTAATTACATTAACCTTCTGTACCAAGTCCCACTCTAATCATCCCATGCTGGCACAAGCCTCCTGCCTCCACACTTTGGCCTCTCCTTCAGTCTCCTTCCTCCTGCGCTCACCTAAAAGAGGAGATCGTTCTGGACAGTAGGGCAGACCTTGAGGAGCTGGAGGGCCTCCTGGAGCAACAGGAGCCCCAGGCAGGTGACTGAGGTTACTGTAGACATCATGGGGGTGAGAATAGTCAAAGGTAGGCCCCTGATCTCGGCCAAACAGGGCACTGAGGCTTCGGAAGCCCCCCAGCGACAGGTACATCATAACGGCCAACTGGGAGCCCACAAGCAGGGCCAGTGTGCAGGGTCGCTCCAGTAGCCTCCAAAACATCCTGGGAGGGGGTTGGGAGAGGGAGAGAGGGGATGGGAGTTCTGGGGCGGGGAGGGGGCAGGAAATGAGCAAAGGACATCAACAAGTAGGAAGGAAGGTGATAGAGGTGGGGGCAAAGAGGAGAAAGGAGAGAACAAAGTTACAAAAGGGAGCTCACAAGATGTACCACTATGTGAGGGGGAAGGAAAAAAATAGAATGTAACCATCAATAGCCCTATCACCTGTTATTTTCAGCTGAAGTATTACTCTTCTTCAACTCCCCCCAAACCACTCCTGCCATTCCTAAAAATGCTTACAGGATTCAAGCCTCCTGTCCATTTCAGAGGAGTGTCTACAGAACTCCCTTTCCAACCTTACAGGGGGAAAAGACAGACTCACCTAGGTTCAAGCTGTCTTCTTGAGGGGCATGGGGACTTCATAGGGTCCCGGGGGAGCGGAGATATGAGGCATTATCTAGAATTGGAAATGTCCCGAGGACAGAGAAAGGCTCCATCCAGCACTCCAACGGTGATCCTGGATCCCACCTGGGGCAGAAGTGGTCATGGAGAACTAGTCACCCAGAGTGCAGCAGAATTCAGGACTAGGATAAAGCCAGTTTCTCAGCAGAAGTGAGGAAAAGTGGTAGGAGAGTAAAGGGGAGAAGCAGAAGATAAGTCCCGGATCTTTCCGCCACCCCGGGCTGCTAAAGACCTAACCACCACCCCTACCCCTACCCCAACAGGACGGACCTGTTTGGGAAGTGGGGATAGGGCAGCTAATGGAGACAATGTTTTCCCTCAAACCAAGAACCCCTTCAGAGGACGAGGCAGTCCTGACAGATCCGTGCAGTGGCCTCAGGAGAGAGAGCCCAGGGCGGGGTAGGAAACAGGCTCCTTAACGTTCTTCACGTACCTCGGAGCTAGCTCCGCAGGTGCAGGGAGCGTGACCACATGGGAACAGCAAGCAAAGAGCCCTAGAGCACGCGGGAAGTAGGGTGGGGGGGAGTGATACCTCTTCTGCCTTTTTCTAGTCTGAACAGGGGAGGACAGGAGGCGAGGGGGAGGGTAGCTGCTGACGTGAGAAGGGAGGAAGGAAGGCTGGGGCTGAGACTCTGGCAGGGGTACCTGGGCAGTCTCACCTGGAGGGGCGTGGCCAGCGCGCTGCAGGGGGTTAAAACCCAGCTCAACCGGAGACCTTACCCCCACCCCCACCGCAAGCGCCTCTCGCATTCCTTGCCCTACTGTGCAATGTGAGCTCGCCCAGCCCCCGTCCATACTTCCACCTAGGAGCCCTCCTCCTCCCTGCTCAAGCTGGTCGCCTTCCTTTGCCTAAAACTTCTCATCCTCTCGATCGGCCGAATCTTTCTCCGGAGCCTCCCTCACCACCGTCCCCACTCCCCATACCTGGGCTCTACCTTCCGTCGTCACCACCACCCCGGCAGCCGGGCAAGCCTCGCTGCCGCCATCTTGGAAGCGGGCGCTGCGGGGGCCTGCCTCGCGTCACGGGGCGGAGCCTCGGGTGGAGCCGCCCTGCCCCGCGAAGCGCCGGGTGTGATCGCTGCTCCGTAGACGGACCCGGCGGGAATGTGGCCCCGCCCTGCTCTGATGCGGCGAAGCGGGGAGGCCAGAAGGAGTCTGACCGCTCCGGGAGCGGCGCGGGGTCACATCCCCACCTGGCTTACTATTAGCAGGATCCTGTTTTTCACCCCACAGGCCTGTAAAACAGCGACTGAAACCTTGAGTCTCAGGGCCGACACTGACCGAGAGACCAGTGGAACCGTTTCTGGTGCATCCCAAGACCTCACTATCCACCCAATTCCCCCTAAGCTGAGCCCCTCTCGCGGCGTATCAATGGTTCCCCCTGCAGTGTAGTGACACCTAGTATCCAGATTGTTTCACGCTCAGGCTACAGCGCTGCAGACTGCTCTACTGCATTTTTGTATCCCATTGGTATCCAGTGGGAGCTGTGGGAGCTTAGTGCCTAAGGCACTTGACTGCTAACCAGAAGGCTGGCGGTTCAAACCCACCAGCCACTCCTCAGGAGAAAGATGGGGCAATCTACGTCCGTAGTGATACTGCCTCGGAAACCCAAGGAGGGGTCGCTATGAGTCGGGTCTGACTCGACAGCACATAACAACAACATTGGTATCCAGTAGGGGTCCTTGGTATAGCAAAGGGTTAAGCTCTCAACTGTTAACAGAAAAGTTGGCTGTTGGAACCTACACTGGGGCGACTCGGAAGAAAGGTCTGGCAATCTGCTTAGAGTCACAGCTTTAAAAAACCTATGGAGTGCAGTTCTGCTCTGCGTACATGGAGTTGCCATGAATCAATCCATTCGTGAACAAAGAGTTGTTTTGTTTTGTTTTTAATATCCCATAAACTAAAAAGAAACCCACTGCCATGGAGTTGATTACAACTCATAGCAACCCTGTAGAACAGAGTAGAACTGCCCCACAGGGTTTCCAAGGCTATAAAACTTTATGGAAACCAACTAACTGTCCCATCTTTCTCCCATGGAGTAAGCTTTTGGTTCACAGCTGAATGCTGTAACCACTGAGCCACCAGAGCTCCTTTTTATATCCTATATGCCAGAACTATGATAAATAATAATGGCTCAGAAATAACACCTCATCCGGATTTGGAGATTCTGTAAAGGCTTCCCAGAAAAAGAGATAGCTAATAGGAAATGTGAGGGGCTTGTGTATAGCACATCCTCTGCCTTATAGCATTCTGGTTTCATAGGAGCTATTTTACAACTCTGTGTAGGTGATTGGCACACAAATTCTATCCTGTCTGGTAGAGGTTCAGTTAACCCTCTATTTCTTGCTAGCCATAACGCTGGAGGTTCAAACCCACCAGCCACTCCTGGGAAGGAAGGTTGGGCAATCCACTTCCGTAGTGATACTGCCTTGGTAACCCAAGGAGGAGTTGCTAGGAATTGGGAATTTTTTTTTTTTTTTGGTTCCCGCTTTGTGGAAAAACAGTTTTTGCCTCCATTTCCACATTCGTGTCTATATCCCTGATCTTTAAACGTGTCTTTTCTTTAGATTCTCCCTTGAACTGGTTATGACATCCATTGGTTCGCTCATGAGTTAAATAAAATTTTCAACATGTCTTCATTTTTGTATTTGTATGAGAGCCATCATTTTACCTTTTCCTGAAAGGTATCTTTTAACAAATGAGGAATGTTCCAAACAGAGGGCACATAAGTACAAAAGTCTAGAAATGAGGGAGAAATTAGGCAGTTTGGAATTAAGAGTAGATCGGTAAGGCAAGACAGTAGAGTGAAGAAGTGGTGAGATATGAAACAGGGAAGATAAGGTAAGTACAGGCCAGATAATGACAGACTCCGTAAACCACATTAAAATAGTTTTGGTTTTATCTTGGGGGAAAGAGGAAGGTATTGATCTAAGCAGAGAATGCTCTGATCAGAACTTTAGAAAGTTTTACTCTGGTGGAAATGTGGAGCATTTATTTTCTAATTAAGTATTTTCTAATGCCAAGACTGGAGCTCTGGTAGCATAGTGCCTAAGGCGCTTTACTACTAACCAGAAGGCTGGCAGTTCAAACCCACCAGCCACTCCTTGGAAGAAAGGTTGGGCAATCCTACTTCTGTAGTGATACTGCCTCAGAAACCCAAGGAGGGGTCACTATGAGTCGGGGCCTACTCGATGGCACATAACAACAACAACAATGCCAAGACTAAAATCAAGGAAACCATTTAGGAGGTTATTGCAGAAAGCCAGGAGTGAGATGAATCACAAAAAATAAGGTAGTTATCAGTGGGACTGGAGGGAAGAGAGAATCTTTAAGAGGCAAACAGGACCTAGTGATTGACTGAATGTACTGAGTCAGGAAGTTAGAGGGCTCCAAGATGATGCCCAGATTTCTCATTTGAGCCACTGGATTGATAGAAACTAAAAACTCACTGCCGTCAAGTGCAATCTGACTTATAGTGACCCCTCCTTGGATTTCTGAGGCAGTATTTCTATGGAAGTAGATTGCCCAACTTTCCTTCTGAAGAGTGGCTGGTGGGTTTGGACAGCCAGCCTTCTGGTTAGCAGCCAAGTGCCTGGAGCCGTTTATTGAAAAACAAAACTTAGGAAGAGGGCATGCGGTGGGTGGGGGTGGTAGATAGAGATGATAAATTCAATTTGGGGCATAAATTGAGGCTGAGAATGAATAATACTGAGTTTGAGTATAACACCAGCTTTGAAACTCATTGGCTGTGACATGGAACAATATGCTTTCCGAGTTTCATCTATAAAATGAACTCCATCTTAGGGGGTTTTGTGTTAATTAATGGGAACTATGGAAAAGTACAAATGCCTTAGGCACTATGCCACCAGAGCTCCCTATGGAAAAGTGCCTAGCAGACAGCAAATATTCAGTACATCTGAATGTTAAGCACAAAGTTGGACGTAAAAGCTCCGTGGGTTTTTTTTTTTTTTTCTTTTAAGGCACTCACTAAGTATTAGAAAAGGCAGACTTAGCTCTTGCAGAGGACTCTTCATCTGGGCTTCTGTGGTGGTCTGTTCTTGCAAATTTGACCATCACTTTGATCCTTCCAATCTGCTGCTTCCTGACCACTACGCTGTATTCATTTGCAAACTCCGTTTTCAGAAACCTTCACATCTATTGCATGCCAGCTACCTACCCTGACCACACCCTGGATTTAGTCATCCCCAGAACTGCTAACCTCTGACAATTTAAATTCTAGCTGGTTTCCACCACAACATCCTGTCTTTCTAGACTCTGAAGAAATCCTAGGGCCCCTACTGACCCAGTCATGATAAAGTAACACAATTTAAGAAACCCAAAAACTAATTTAAAACAATATAAATCTCCTTAGTTTCTCAAGGAAACGTAGAAGGAGTGGGAGGGGGGCAGCAGCACATTTTAATAAAAGTCTAAACTCTCTTTCCCATTCAACACTTTCCACCTGTCAGGTCCTTCCCAAAATTGTCTTTCCCAACCCCTTTCAGCCCACATGGCTTTTCATTTCTCCCCTGATGAGCTCTTTATACCTTATCATCCAGTTTCAGATCTGTTCTCTTCACCTTGATTTTGCATAACCAACCCAAACCCACTGGAATTGTGTCAATTCCAATTCACAACAACCCTATGGGACAGAGTAGAACTGCCCCTTAGGCTTATCAAAGCTATAAATGTTTATGGCAGCAGACTGCCTCATCTTTCTACCACGGAGTGGCTGGTGGGTTCAAACTGCTGACCTCTTGGTTCAAACAGGTGAATGCTTTAACCACTCTGCCACCAGAGCTCCTTATAACCATAAAACCCAAACTCACTGCCATGGAGTCAATTCCAACTCATAAGGAGCTCTGGTGGCGATGTGCCTAAGGCATTTTGACTACTACCAGAAGACTGGTGGTTCAAATCCACCAGCCACTCCTCGGAAGGAAGGTTGGGCAATCGACTTCTGTAGTGATACCACCTCAGAAACCCAGGAGGGGTCACTATGTGTCAGATCTGACTGGATAACAATGAGTTTGGTTTTGGTTTTTTGGTAGTGACCCCCATTGGGTTTCCAAGGCTACTCTTTATGGAAGTAGATTGCCTCATCTTCCTCCTGTGGTGCAGTGGTGGGTTTGAACTGTTGACCTGGTTAGAATCCAAATGCCTTACCCACTAAGCCACCAGAGCTCCTTCTTATAACCAAAAGGGAGGTACTGAAATCACAAAGGAGCTGACCTAGCAAACAAATCCTTCCCACTCCTGCCACTCTACTCTCACCTTGTGGTTTTACAGCTTGCTTCTAGAAGGGGAGGTAGACACTTTCTCTAGGACGTTTTCCATGAGCCTATATTCTGTACTAGGTTCCCCTCTTCTATCTTGGTACTTGTCACATAGGTCTGGAATTTTTGTCCTACTTGATTGTCTCAGCACCAGACTGAATTCATTGAAGATGGGACTGTCTTTTCTTTTAGGACCCCTGAATGTAACCAGCCACTTCTCAGAAAGAAGACTAGGCAATCTACTTCCATAGAGATACCATCTCAGAAACCCAAGGAGGGGTCTTTATGAGTTGGCATCGACTTGACGACAGTGAGTTCAGTTTGTTTTTTGAAATGTAACCTAGAGGTTTTGGCACAAATTCTACAAAATACTTCACCTTAGATCTGTAGATAGATCCTGTTCTAAATATTTTCTAATGCTTATGTGCAAAAGGGACATGGGAGTGATATCCTCTGACCTCCTCCAACCCAACGAGAAGGAGACAGAATCACCATCAGCAGCCCAAGTCTTAATTCTATGAGGCCAGACATGTCACCATGCTCCAAACTTTTTACCAACTCTGACACCAACCATTCCTCCCATGACACTCACTACTTCTTTACTGGGCTCAATAATTCGTTGCAATGGCCACACATAACTCACAGACAATGCTCACGATTATGGGGTTTATTAGGGAAATAACAGGCTACAATTCAGGTTCAGGAAGTTGCTCAGGATACAGTTCTTCAATCAGAACAGTCTCCCTTCTGCTATACCCTCAGGCTCACCTCTCTGGCTCTTGGCCTCTCAGCCTAACCTCTACTCTGCTTGAGCAAGTGTTACAGAGCTCTTTTAACTCTGCCAATAGATGTATCTGTCCTGCCCAAAGGCACTCAGCTTTTTCGCTCTGTTGGCTGGCAAGCCCACTGCTCTGTCTTGTGCCTCTTGGTTCCTCTGTGGTTGTCTCAGCCGGTTGTTTCTGCTGGTTGTCTCCATCAAGGAGGTCCAGCACAGGGATCTTGGGTCCAAGGACATGCTCCATTTCACCTCCAGCTCTTCTCTCTTGATGGCAGTGAGAGTCCCACTTCTGTGTCTAGGAAGGCTAATTTTAAACCCAGCAGAATGACAAAACTAACCAATCCCCACATTAGAATTCCATACACCTTATTTGCATGGTCCCACCCACTAATCTGGAAGGAGCCACAAGGACTGCCTAGAAAAGCCATACCAAGTAATTCACTGTACCACATAATGCAAGGGTACAAAGTGGAGGCAGACAAAGGAAGAGATACAACAGGAGGAGAATCAATATGTATTGACTACTTACTAGAATACAGACACAGTGCTGAGCATTTACATCATTATATTCATAAATCATGACAACCACTCCATAAAGCAGGTAGTAGCATACCCTCTTTATAGTTAAGGAATCTGAGCCACACAGAGACTGAGCAGTTTAAGGTCATTATTACATATAAGTGGGTACCAAAGCTTGGGTTGCATCTCACTCCAAAAATCCATACCTTTCCTGTCTACCAGACACTGTTGAGAACATGATTCGATTCCAGTTTATGACTGCAAAAAAGAGAATGTGGGGAACATCCTCTGCCTTCTCTAACTTCACAAGCAAGAGAGAAAATCACCATCAGCAGCACCAGCCCCAGGCTGATTCCTATGAAGTCAGAGTCAGACATGCCACCACCCTCCAACTTTTTTTTTTTTTTACCAATTCTAACACCAACTCTTCCTCCCTCGGCACTAACTACTTCTCTTGGTGGGTTCAATAATTCATTACAATGGCCACACAGAACTCACAAACAATATTAATGATTATGGGATTTATTAGGGAAGTAACAGGTCACAATTCAGATTCAAGAATGCTCAGGATATATTTCTTCCATCAGGACAGCCTCCCCTGAGCCATGCCCTCAGTCATGAGAGCTTTTGGCCTCTGAGCATGTCCTCTGCCCTGCTCAGGCAAGTGTTACAAAGCTCTTTTAGTTCTGCTGATAGGTACACCCTGCTCCGCCAGCAAGCTTCCTGTTCAAAGGCATTCAGCTTTATCACTTGGTGGGCCGACAAGCCTGCTGCTCTGTCTTGTGCCAGTCTCTTGGTTCTGCTGCTTCTGCTGCCATCTCTCGGCCGCCGTTGCTCTGCCATTGTCTCAGTGCAGGTATCTCAACTCCAATGACAAGTTCCACTCCTGGCTCCTCTCTCTCTCTCTCTCTCTCTCTCTTTTAAAACTGTGATTTGGGTGAAAGTTTACAGAGCAAATTCGTTTTCTATGCAACAGTTCATATCCATTTTGTTTGATGACACAATGGAACAGCTCTCTTGCCACTTCCTCCCTGTGGTCACCTTTTCCCTGTGTCCTTTCCTATGCATAGCTGTCCTCTGAGTTGTCTCCTTTGTGCAGATACTGCCCTTCTGATCTCCCATGGCTGATCACTCTAAGGAGTGCACTTACCAGGTATAATAGTTCTCCTTGAACACGTGTCTCTTATTTGGCTGGAAGCCATGGAAGTGAGTTCAATTCCAGGCATGAAGCGTGATGAGGGGCAGTAGTCTCAGGGATTTCACCAGTGTCTATCAGATCAGTAAACCTGGTCTTTTTTTTTATAATTTTGAGTTTTCCTCCACATTTTTTGCCCCCTCTATCCAGGATTTCCTATTTTTTTCCCCCCTTTCTAAGTAGTTGGCAGTGGTAGCCAGGCACCATCTAGTTCTTCTGGTCTCAGGGTCATGTAGGTTGAGGTTTGCATGGTCTACTAGTTAGTGTGAGCAGCTGAAATAGCTCAGTTGGGAGAGTGTTAGACTGAAGATCTAAAGGTCCCTGGTTTTATCCCGGGTTTTGGCAGCTTGTCATAGGTTTGCACATTGGGAGCTCTGGTAGCCTAGTGCCTAAGGCATTGACTGCTAATCAGAAGGCTGGCAGTTCAAACCCCCCAGCCATTCCTCAGAAGGAAGATGGGGCGATCTCTTCCATAGTGATACTGCTTTGGAAACCCAAGGAGGGGTCACTATGAGTCAGGTCCAACTCCACAGCACATAACAACAACTAGTTAGTGCATTGAACTAATTATTTCCATCCATGTATCTTTGTTTTTCTTCATTCTTCTTTGCTCCAGAGAAGGAGACCAATTGCTGTGTCTTAGATGGCCACTTGCAAGCTTTTGTTTTTTTTTTAACTGTGATTTGGGTGAAAGTTTACAAAGCAAATTCATTTTCCATACAGCAGTTCATACACATTTTGTTTCGTGGCATTGACAGCAGTTCCCTACACTGTAACAGCTCTCTTCCCACTTCCCATAATTGCCTCTTCCCTATGTCCTTCCCTCCCATGCACTCCCATCCCCAAGCTTTTTCCCTGTGCAAACACTGCCTTGCTTCTTATTCTCCGATTGATACAATTGATCTGCTTCAAGGAGTATATCTACCTGATGTAAATGTTTACCCCATATGCCTGTCTATTGTTTGGTTAGAAGCCACAGGAGTGAGTTCAGTTCCAAATCTGAAGGATAACTAGGGGCTGTCTCAGGGGTTTCACCAGGCCCTACCAGACCAGCAAACCTGGTCTTTTTATTATTATTATTATTTTGAGTTTTGCTCCACATTGTTTTCCCACTCTCTCCAGGATGTCCTGCACTGGTCCCCCTCCAAGTAGTTGACAGTGGTAGCCAGGTACCATCTAATTCTTCTGGTCTCATGGTCATGTAGGCTGAGGATTGCATGGTCTTCTAGTCCCTTGGACTGATTGTTTTCATGTGTCTTTGGTTTTCTTCATTCTTATTTGTTCTGGCTAAGGAGAGACCCATTGTTGCATCTAGATGGGTGCTTGCAAGCTTTTAAGACTCCAGTTGCTAACTCACCAAAGTAGGCTATGTTGTTGTTGTTGTTATGTGCCATCAAGTCAGACCCAACTCATAGCAACCTCTCCTTGGGTTTCCGAGGCAGTATCACTACGGAAGTAGATTGCCCCATCTTCCTTCCAAGGAGTGGCTGGTGGGTTTGAACCTCCAGCCTTCTGGCTAGCAGTCAAGTGCCTTAGGCACTATGCTACCAGAGCTCCTAGAGACATTCTTATACATATGTAGAAATATCATCTGCCAAACTTGCATATGTTGTGTTCTTGCTCGGTGCCATCAAGTTGGCTTAGACACATAGCAACCCTACGTACAACAGAACAAAACACCCGGCCATGCACCATCCTCACAATCCTTGTCATACTCTAGCCCATCATTGCAGGCACTTTGTCAATCCAATTTACATATATGGTCATGGGCATATTCCTCTTTGCCCAGACATATCTGATCATTTAGCCTGTCTACCTATATATCCGGGAGCTCTGGTAGCATAGTGGCTAAAGCACTTGACTGCTAACCAGAAGGCTGGAGGTTCAAATCCACCAGCCATTCCTCGGAAGGAAGGTTGGGCAATCCAGTAGTGATACTGCCTCGGAAACCCAAGGAGGGGTCGCTATGAGTCAGGGCCAACTCGACGGCACACAACAACAACAAAAACAACCTATATATCCAGCTGTAGATCAATGTTTGTTATTAACTGATAATGCAGTACTGTGTATGTAAACGTGTTTATCTTTGTTATCTGTACCTTTTGTACACCTCTCTGTGTCTTCCTTTTCCTTAATGTTACCATATTGGTCACTCACTTTTTTTTTTAATTGTGATTTAGGTGAAAGTTTACAGAGTAAATTCACCTTCCATACAGCAGTTCATGTGTACATTGTCTGAAGACATTGACAGTTTACCCCAATGCAACATCTCCCTTCCCGCTTCCTCCTGATAGTTACCTCTTCCTTGTATCCATCCCTCCACACACTCCTGCCCTCTGAACTGTTTCCCTGCACATAAACAGCCCTTCTTTCTCCCATGATTGTTCTCTCCAAGGGATGTATATACCTCAGGTACATGTTCAAC
This sequence comes from Orycteropus afer afer, assembly GCF_000298275.1. Lineage (NCBI taxonomy): Eukaryota > Metazoa > Chordata > Mammalia > Tubulidentata > Orycteropodidae > Orycteropus > Orycteropus afer. Next base: position 6,373,225 of record NW_006921780.1, read on the forward strand.
TCCTATGCTTGCCTTTTATTTGGCTGGAAGCCACAGGTGTGGGTTCAATTCCAGACCTGAAGGGCAGCTAGGGACCATAGTCTCAGTGGTTCCACCAGGCTCTATCAGACTAGCAAACCTGGTCTCCCCCTTTTTTTTTTCCCAAATGATTTTGAGTTTTGTTCCACGTTGTTCTCCCTCTCTATCCAGGATCTCCTACATAGATCCCTCTCTGAGTGGTTGACATTGGTAGCCGGGCACCATCTAATTCTTCTGGTCTCATAGTCGTATAGGCTGAGGATCACATGGTGTACCAGTCACTAGAACTAATTGTTTCCATGAATCTTTAGTTTTCTTCATTCTTCTTTGCTCTGGATGAGAAGAGACCCATTGTTGCCTCCAGATGGCTGCTTGCAAGCTTTTAAGATCCCAGTAGCTACTTGCCAAAGTAGGAGGTAGAACAATGTTTTGTGTAGTATGTTATGCCAGTTGACCTTGATGTCCCCTGTGACTATGATCCCAAGCCCACAGGTTCAACTACTCAGTCCCTCTGGATAGCTGGCTGTGGTCACTCACTTTTGGCATATTGCCTTTCCACTCATCCAAATCAATACTTGTCTCTTACCTATCTAGCAATTTTCCCTCCTCTCTCAACTCTAATAACCAACAAAGAAGTTTCCTTCCATATGTAAATGTTTCCTTGACTTTTTACAATAGTTGACTAATACAATATTTGTCCTTCTGTTATTGACTTAGTTCACTCTGCATAATATTCTCCAAGTTCATCCATGTTATGTGGTGTTTCATGGATTCTACATTATTCTTTAGTGTTGCATAGTATTCCATTGTATGTTTGTACCATAGTTTGGTTATTCATTTCTCCGCTGATGGCCACTTAGGTTGTTTCCATCTCTTTGCTATTGTGAATAGTGCTGCGATGAATGTGGGTGGTGTGCATATATATATTTGTGTCCTGGATCTCACTCCTTAGGATATATACCTAGTAATGGGATTGCTGGATCAAATGGTATTTCTATTTCCAACTTTTTAAGGAATCACCATACTGCTTTACCCAGTGGTTATATCATTCTACAGTCCCACCAGCAGCATATGAGAGTCCTAATCTCTCCACATCCTTGCCAGCATTTATTATTTTCTGTCTTATTGAACTATCCTATTACCGCCTGGGTGAGATGGTATCTCATTGTTGTTTTGATTTGCATCTCTCTAATAGCTGATGATCACAAATGTTTCATTTGTTTGTTGGCTGCCTGAATATCTTCTTTGATGAAGTGTCTGTTCATGTCATCTGCCCATTTTTTAATTGGGTTATTTGTCTTTTTGTTGTTGAGGTGTTGGAATTTTCCATGCATTTTAGAGATAAATTCCTTGTCAGATGTGTTGTAGCTGAATATTTTTTCTCAATCTATAGGTTCTCTTTTTACTCTTTTGGAGACATCTTTTGATGCATATAATACTTTAATTTTCAGAAAGTCTCAGTTACCTAATTTCTTGCCTGCTCTTTATGCATTTTTACTTATGATTGGTAGTCTAGTGATGCCATATATTAGAGTCCCTAAGTTTCCCCCCCCCCCTTTTTTTTTTTTTTGATGAACTTTATAGTTTTAGGTTTTACATTTAAGTCTTTGATCCACCTGGAGTTGGTCTGTGTGTATGGTGTGAAGTATGGATCTTGTTTCATTTTTCTGTAAATGAATATCCAGTTTTGCCAGGACCTTTAAAGAGACTATCTCATTCACATGTAATGAATTTCGGCCCTTTGTGAAAGATCGGCTGACCATAGTTGGATGGATCTATTTCTGCGTTCTCAATTCTCATCCACTGGTCTGTGTGTCTGTCACTGTACCAATACCAGGCTGTTTTGACTACTGTGGCTATATAGTAGGTTTTGAGATCAAGGTTAAGACCTCCTACTTTGCTCTTCTTCAGTAGTGCTTTGCTTATCTGAGGGCTCTTTCTTTTCCATATGAAATCAGTGATTGTTTTTTCCATGTCCTTAAAGAATTCTGGTGGAATCTGGATCAGGATTGCATTGAATGTATAAATAGCTTTGGGTAATATTGACATTTTCAGTGTTCGGTCTTCCTATTCATGAGCATGGTATGTTCTTCCATTTATGTACATCTCTTCTAGTTTCTTGAACTATGTTTTATAGCTTTGTTTGTAAGATTTATCCCCAAATATTTTATCTTTCTGGTAGCTATTCTAAATGGTATTGATTTTCTTATTTCCTTTTCAGAGATCTCTTTGCTGGTATAGAAAAATCCAACTGACTTTTGATGATCTTATATTCTTTGACTATGCAATATTTTTCAATTAGTTCCAGTGGTTTTCTTGCTGAGTCTCTTGGGTTTTCTATGTATAGCATCATATCATCTGCAAATAGGGATAGTTTTACTTCTTTCTTACCAATTTGGATGCCTTTTCTTTTCCTTTCTTGCCTTATTGCCCTGGCTATGAATTCCAATACAATATTGAATAGAAGTGGTGATAGAACGCATCCTTGTCTGGTTCCCGTTGACAAGAGGGAATGCTTTCAGTCTTTCTCCATTGAGAATAATATTGGGTGTTGATTTTGCATACATGCCCTTTATTATGTTGAGGAATTCCCCTTCTAGTCCAATAATTTTGAGAGTTTTTATCAGAAATTGGTGCTGAATTTCATCAAATGCATTTTCTACATTGATTAATATGATTATATGGTTCTTTTCCTTTATTTTACTTATGTGATAGATTACATTGATTGTTTTTCTAATGTTGACCCCCCTTGCATACCTGGTACAAATCCCACTTGGTCATCATGTATTATATTTTTTGATACATCGTTGGAGTCTATTGGCTAGGATTTTCTTTAAAATTTTTGTGTCTATGTTGATGAAGGATATTGGTCTGTGTATCCCTTTTCCTTTTTAGTGGTGTCTTTCCTTGGTTTTGGTATCAGGGTTATGCTTGCTTCATGAAATGAATTTGGGAGGATTCCATCTTTTTCTATGTTCTGGAATAGTTTAAGTAGGATTGGTGTCAGCTCTTCTCTGAATGATTGGTAGAATTCTTCAGTGAAACCATCTGGGCCA
>NW_006921780.1:6377343-6382016 GCF_000298275.1 Orycteropus afer afer
GTCAAATGGTATTTCTAATTCCAGCTTTTTAAGGAATCACCATACTGCTTTCCACAGTGGTTATATCATTTTACAGTCCCACCAGCAGCATATAAGAGTCCCAATCTCTCTACAGCCTTGCCAGCATTTGTTATTTTCTGTCTTGTTGCACTTCGCCATTAGTGCTGGGGTAAGATGGTATCTCATTGTTGTCTTCATTTGCATCTCTCTGATGGTTAATGATCATGAGCATTTCTTCATGTATTTACTGACCGCTTGAATATTCTCTTTGGTGAAGTGACTATTCATGTCTTCTGCCCATTTTTTAGTTGAATTGTTAATCTTTTTTGTTGTTGAGGTGTTGGAGTTTTCTATAAATTTTAGAGATAAGTCCCTTGTCAGATATGTCATTGCCAAATATTTTTTCCCAATCTGTATGTTCTTTTTTTTACTCTTTTGGAGAAGTCTTTTGAAGTATATAAAAATTTAATTTTTAGAAGGTCTCATTCATCTAGTTTATCTTCAGCTGTTTGTGTGTTTTAGGTTATGCTTGATAGTCTTTTATGCCATAAATTAGTGTCCCTAAATTTTCCCCTAATTTCTCCTCGAGGAATTTTATAGTTTTAGGTTTCACATTTAAATCTTTGATCCATCTGGAGTTAGTTTTTGTGTATGGTATGAGGTATGGATCTTGTTTCATTTTTCTGTAAATGGATATCCAATTTTGCCAGCTCCATTTGTTAAAGAGACTATCTCTTCCCCATTTAATGTATTTCAATTGTCAAAAACAAGCTGACCATAGGTTGATAGATTTATTTCTGAGTTCTCAGTTCTCTTCCACTGGTCTATGTGTCTGTGTTTGTACCAGTACCAGGCTATTTTGTGGCTGTATAGTAGGTTTTGAGATCTGGGAGTGTGAAATCTCCTACTTTGTTCTTCTTCTTCAATAGTGCTTTGTTTGTTCGAGGTCTCTTTCCTTTCTATATAAAATTAGTGATTATTTTTTCCATATTCTTAAAGAACGATGAAGATTAAAGACTATAGTCTACAGAATAGATTACACCTCAATATAAAGAAAACAAAAATCCTCACAACTGGACCAATAAGCAGCATCATGATAGGTGGAGAAAAGATTGAAGTTGTCAAAGACTTCATATTACTTGGTTCTACAATCAATGCCAATGGAAGCAGCAGTCAAGACAACAAAAGACATATTGCATTGGGCAAATCTGTTGCAAAAGACCTTCAAGTGTGAATAGCAAAGATATCTCCTTGAAGACTAACATGTGCTTAACCCAAGCCATGGTATTTTCACTCACCTCACATGCATGTGAGAGCTGGACAATTAATAAGGAAGACTGAAGAAGAGTTGATGCTTTTGAGTTGTGGAGTTGTGAAGAATGCTGATAGTACCATGGACTGCTAAAATAACTAACAAATCTGTCCTCGAAGAAGTACAGCCGGAATGCTTCTTGGAAGCAAGAATGGCCGGACTTGGTGTCACCTACTTTGGTCATGTTGTCAGAAGGGACCTTTTTCTGGAGAAGGATGTCATGCTTGGTAAAGTGGAGGGTCAACAAAAGAGGGGAAGGCCCACAACAAGATGGATTGACACAGTGACTGCAGTGATGGGCTCAGGTTTAGTAGGGATCATGAGGGTGGCATAGGACTGGGCAGTGTTTTGTTCTGTTGTACATAGGGTTGCTATGAGTTGGAAATGACTCAACAGCACATAACAACAACAACAACAATAAAGAATGCTGATGGGATCTAGATTGGGATTGCATTGAATATATAGATTGCTTTGCACAGTATTAACATTTTCACAATGTTCAATGTTCTATCCAGAAGCACAGTATATTCTTCCATTTATGTAGATCTCTAATGGTTTCTTGAAGTAGTGTTTTATAGTTTTCTTTGTACCAGTCTCTTGTGTCCCTAATGAGATTTATTCCCAAGTATTTTATTTTTTGGTAGCTATTGTAAATGGTATTGGTTTCCTTATTTCTTTTTCGGCAATCTCTTTGGTGGTGTAGAGGAATCCAAATGATTTTTTTGTATGTTGATCTTGTATCCTACCACTATGCTAAATCTCTCAATTAGTTCCAGTAGTTTTTTTGCTGAGTCTCTTGGGTTTTCTATGTCTAGGATCATATCATCAGCAAATAGGGATAGTTTTATTTCTTCCTTACCAATTTGGATGCCTTTGATTTCCTTTTCTTGTCTTATTACCCTGTGTTGAATAGAAGTGGTGATAGAGTTCATCCTTGTCTGGTTCCTGTTCACAAGGGAAATGGTTTCAGTCTCTCTCCCTTGAGAATAATGTTGGCTGTTGGTTTTACATATATGCCCTTTATTATGTTGAGGAATTTCCCTTCTATTCTTATTTTGCTGAGAGTTTCTATCAGGAATGGGTGTTGGATTTTATCAAATGCCTTTTCTGCATCAATTGATATGATCATATGATTCTTTTCCTTTGTTTTATTTATGTGATGGATAACATTGATTGTTTCTCTAATGTTGAACCATTCTTACATACCTGGGATGAACCCTACTTGATCATATTGTATTATTATTATTATTATTGATATATTGTTGGAGTCTACTGGTTAAGATTTTGTTGAAGATTTGTACATTTATATTCATGAGGGATATTAGTCTGTAGTTTTCCTTTTCAGTGATGTCTTTGCTTGGTTTTGCTATCAAGGTTATGCTTGCTTCATAAAATGAATTTGGGAGGATTTCATTTTTTTCTATGTTCTGGAATAGTTTGGATAGGATTGGTGTCAGTTCTTCTCTGAACATTCAGTATAATTCTCCAGTGAAACCGTCTGGGCCAGGTTTTCTTTTCTTTTTTTTTTTTTTTCCTCTGGTAATTTTTTTTATTACCTGGTCAATTTCTTCCTTTGTTATGGGTCTGTTCAAATTTTCCTCCTCAGTCTATGTTAGTTTAGGTAAATAGTATGTTTCTAAAAATCTGTCCATTTCTTCTAGATTTTCAAATTTGTTGGAGTATATTTCTTCATAGTATCCTGATATTATCCTTTTAATTTATGTTGGTTCTATTGTGATGTTGCCTAGTTTGTTTCTTATTCATGTTAGTTGTATTCTCTCCCTCTTTTCCTTTGTTAAATTTGCTAGTGGTTTGTCAATTTTATTAATCTTTACAAAAAAAACAAATTCTAGTCTTGTTGATTTTTTTCTACTGTCTTTCTCTTTTCTGTTTCCTTTATTTCTGTTGTTCTAGTTACCTAGTGCCACTCTGGCAAGAATATACTACTACGAATGGGATGGCCTTAACAAACAGAAGTATATTCTCTTACAGTTCTGGAGCCTAGAAGTCCGAGTTCCAAGTGCCAGGCTCTAAGGACTGTGTGAAAGCCACTTGACCTTGGACTTCAGCTCTGCCTCGTGCTCCTGGCCCACTGAAGCTAGAGGCATCTCTTCACTCAGGCAGCTAGCTACTGGCTGCTGAGGCTAACAAGCCCAAGATTGACAAAGAAAATGGCACAGTCCCAATGTTACTAAACCACATGGCAGGCTGTTAATTTAAGTCCATTGTAAGTTCCAGGGTCAGCAGAGCATGGCAGCTTGCTGAACAACCACACGGCTACATGCAGGGTCCAAGAGTGCCATAAGCTAGAGACTATCCCCAAGGCTTCTCCTTATATACAGGAAGCAGACCACATCCCAAAGGCAGCTACTCAGTTGCTTGTGGTAGATCCCACCATGGAGTTGATTGCCATTCTCATCATGGGGAATAACTATCACCAGCTGCCCAGCTACTCAACCAGGCCCAGCCAAATTGACATACAAACTGAATTACCACACTGCTCAAATCTTTATTATTTCTTTTCTTCTGGTGACTGCAGCCATTTTTTGCTGCTCTTTTTCTAATTGTTGGAGATGTTGGGTTAAGGTGTTTATTTTGGCTCTTCTTTTTTATTGTGTGCGTTTATTGCTATAAATTGGCCTCTGATCACTGCTTTTGCTATGTCCCAAAGATTTTGTTATGTTGTGTTATCACTCTCATTTGATTCAAGAATTTTTTTAATTTCATTTTTTATATCTTTTATTACCCAGTCATTTTCAAGGAGAGTGTTGTTCAGTTTCCATGTGTTTGCTCTTTTTCCGTTGATCTTTCTATTGTTGATTTCTAATTTTATAGCATTGGGATCTGAGAAGATGCTTTATGGTATTTCAATGTTTTTAAATTTATTAAGGCTTGCTTTGTGGCCTAACATATGGTCTATCCTGGAGAATGTTCCATGTGCACTGGAAAATAATGTATATTGTGCTGTTGTTGGATGAAGTGCTCTGTAGATGTCTATAAGGTCAAGTTGGTGAATTGTATTGTTTAGTTCTTCTGCATCTTTGTTGAATTTCTCTCCAGTTGTTCTATCTTTGATTGAAAGTGGTGTTTTAAAGTCTCCTACTATGACTGTGGAGTCATCTATTTGTCTGTTCAATTCTGTTAAAGTCTGATTTATGTATTTTGGGTTCTTTCATTGGCTGCATAGATAATTATTATGGTTATGTCCCCTTGTTCAATTGATCCTTTAATCATTATATAATGTCCTTCCTTATCTCTTATGGTGGTTTTTATCTTAAAGTCAATTTTATCAGAAATTAATATTTCCACTCCTGCTTTTTTATGATTGCCATTTGCTTGGTATATCTTTTTCCAACCTTTG
>NW_006921780.1:6382591-6403960 GCF_000298275.1 Orycteropus afer afer
TGAGAGAGAGTGGGCACCTCCCAGAACATTATATTGTGCCACGCCCAACAGAAATACTCCACTTGGATAACATTTACAATCAGCTCCTCAGTTGCTCATTCCACCACTGAGTTTACAATGACTTATGGGTAGAAAAGCCATACTAAGTAATTTACTACACTGCAATGGGTTATGTTTTCTTATGCAGTCTGCAACTCTCTGTCTCTTGAATAGTGCATTTAATCCATTGACATTCAGTGTAATTATTGACAAGTATGAATTTTTTGCTGTCTTTTTTTGTGTGCATGTGATGTTTCTGATTTCTCTCTTCCATATAGTTTTCTGTACTGAGCTCGATTTGTTTATGAATTGTGTTATCACTTTCTTCATTGCCATTGTTTTAGTATTTGCTAAATATTTGTGCTTGTCTTCTTTTTTATTTTGATGTAAAGGTTTATCATTTTTTTTTGAGGTTACCCTGTGATTTATAATTTTATTCCCAGGTTTAGAACAGTCTATTCTATCTTGCAATTGTCTTGACTTACTCACCATTTAGAAGTTCTGTAGCTACACAATTTTTCCATCTTTTTGGCTTGTAGTAGTCCTCATTTGCCAATTGATGTCTATGATTCCCTCTTTACAGCCTTGTGAGTTTATTTACTTTGGATACTTCCATAACTGGGTTTCTGGGTTATATCTTCATGGGTGTTAATGACCAGTTATTGTTTGCTGTTGTTGGTTCTCTGTCCATAGCACTCCCTTTAGTATCTCTTGTAACGTTGTTCTGGTTTTAACAAATTCCCATAATTTCTGCTTATCTGGAAATATCTTAATATCACTATTATAGTTTAGTAACAGCTTTGCTGGGTATATAATTCTTGGTTGGAAATTTTTTCTTTCAAGGTTTTATATATACCATCCCATTGTCTTCTCACCTGCATGGTTTCTGCTGAGAAATCAGAGCTAAGTCTTGCTGATTTCCTTTTGTATGTAACTTTTAGTTTTTTCTGTGCTGCTTTCAGGATTCTTTCCTTGCCTTTGGTTTTTTTGTTGAGTTTGATGATGATATGTCTTGATGATTTTCTTTGGGGTCTATCTTCTTTGGGATTCGTTGGACTTATTGAATGGATATATTCTCCTCTTTCATCATATCAGGGAAGTTCTTTTTCAACAAATCTTCTCTGTGGTTTTATTTGTCTCTTCCTGTTCTGGATTCTGATTACAAGTAGGTTATTCCTTTTGATGGTATCCCACATGAACCTTAGGCTTTCTTCATTTTGTTTTGATCTTTTTTCTGATTGATCCCTTTCCAAAGAAGTATTGAAGTATTTGTCTTCAATTTCACTAATTCTGTCTTGTATTGATTCAGTTCTACTCCTTTTCCCATTCAATGTGTTACCTATTTCTGATAATTTAGTATTAATCTTCTGGATTTCTATCTAGATTTTGTATCCTATCTAATTTTAATTTATTTTGTCATTTGTTCTTATATTGTCTTCTGAAATTATTCTAGGGTTTTCTCTTGTTTTTCTCAATTTTGTCAATGTTTTCCTTGATCTGTCTCTCAATCTGTTAATGGTACCTAAATATAATTCTTTTTAATTCCTTATCAGGTAGTTCCAATGCAGCTTCTTCCTCAGGGATGTGTTCTGGGTCTGTATCCTGGTCTCTTGTTTCTACTGCTTTTCTTGCTTTTTGTGTGGACTATGAAGGTCTGTTGTTTCTGAGACATTGTGATGTTTTTGTATTTATAAATAACAGATGATTGTATGTTGGTGTGATTTGCCCAAGGTTTTCATTTTCTTTGTTTTGTTTGGATGCTATCTGAGTGAGCAGGGTACTGTGCTCCTCTATTTGTTAGTTGGCAGCACTTATGCACTCACCATCTATCTCCTTTCCAGTCATCAGCCTCCCATATGTCCATGCTGTCCTTGGCAAGCGGAGCCTAATCTTAGGTTCCTAGAATCTGAATGAGAATGCTGTCACTTTAAATATCCCAAATGGCCACTGCTTGTAAACATTCAAAATGGCTGTGCCTCCAGACAGCCGAAAGTTCACAGTTCAGTTTGATGATGTGTTGTTTGCTGTTTTCCTTTTTAGTCATCAGCCACCAGCACACTCATCCATGCAGACCTTGGTGAGCAGGGTCTCTTTTCAGGTTAATTTTTAGAGCTTAACCCTACTTGGAAATATTCAGGCTGTCTGTGCTGTCAAGACAGCTGACAGTTCGCAGCTCCATTTCTCTCCTTGTTCACTGTTTTCATTCAGGTTCTTTTCCTAGTTGGTGTTTAATCTGCTTCTATAGCCTTCCTTTCAAAGTTCAGGGCTCCAGGATTATATTCTGTGTCTGTGTCAGTTGGTTTCTCTTTTCTTTGTTGAAGAAGGTTCTTGTAGCCTGTCTGCCTATTTTGCCATCTTACCAGAAGTCCTTGATTCAAGTAATTTTTTTTATTTCCTTTTTTATTTCTTCTATTTCCCAGTAGTTTTTAAGGAGGATGTTATTTAGCTTCCACTTGTTTGCTCTTTTTTCTGCTGATTTTCCTATTGCTGGTTTCTAATTTTGTAGCATTGTGATATGAGAAGATGCTTTGCAGTATTTTAATGTTTTTAAATTTGTTAAGGTTCGCTTTGTGGCCTCACATATGGTCTATCTTGGAGAATAGGGCTAGGAAAGAATATATGTTATACTGTTGTTGGGTTAAGTGCTCTGTAGATATCTCTAAGGTTAAGTTGGTTGATTGTATTGTTTCATTCTTCTGTGTTTTTGTTGAATTTCTAGTTGTTCTTTCATTGAAAATGATGCATTAATGTCTTCTACTGTTACTGTGAAATCATTTATCTATCTTTTCATTTCTGTTAAAATGTGGTTTATGTATTTTGGGGCTCTTTCATTGGGTGCATAGATATATTATGGTTGGGTTCTTTTGTTCAGTTGATCCTTTAATCATTATGTAATGTCCTTCCTTGTCTCTTATGGTGATTTTATCTTAAAGTCTGTTTTATCAGAAATTAATATTGCCACTCCTGCTCTTTTTTGACTGCCATTTGCTTGATGCATCTTTTTCCAGCCTTTGAGTTTTAGTCTATTTTTGTATTTGTGTCTAAGGTGAGTCTATTTTAGACAGCAAATTGATGAGTCTTGTTTCTTATTCAGTCTGAAACTCTCGTTTCTTGAGTGACGCCTTTAATCCATTTGCATTTGGTGTAGTTATCATCAAGTATGAATTCATTGCTGTCATAAATTGTTCTAGAGTTTTCTCTAATTTTGTCAGTGTGTTCCTTGATCTGTCTCTCAATCTATTGAAGGTACCTAAATAAAATTTCTTACCAGGCAGTTCCAATGGCACTTCTTCCTTAGGGAGATTTTATGGGTCTGTATCATGGTCCCTTGTTTATATTACATTACCTTGCTTCTTTGTGTGAACTGGGATGATCAGTTGTCTCTAACACACTGTGATGTCATTGTAATTATATTTATACTATATTTGCTAGTTTGGCAGCACTGAAGCACTCACCACCTTTCTCCTGGTGGGTATGACAGAAGATAAGAATGTGTGCACATATCTCTGTTAGCTGTTCAGGAAGAGCAGTTGAAGGCCAGTTGGGCTGGTATTGGCCACCATCAGTATTGATCAGTTGGTGCAGAAGCAAGTGAGTGGGGCTGCAGGAGGTGCAGGTATGGTTGGGCTGTGTTGGCAAGTTACTGTCTCCCACCTGGTTAGACAAGAAACAAAACAGAAAAAAGAACACCAAAAAGAAGAAGAAGAGAACAAAAAACACAAACCACATAAACAAACAACAAAAATCACACACACATACAAAAAGGCATTAATGAAAACAAAAAGAGAAAAGAAAGAAAAAAAAAACTCAATCTATTTCTCATCGTGAGCCTCCTGTGCCTTTGCCCATGCTGTCCTGTGCAAGAAGAGCCAGTTTCTAGATTGCTGCTAGGATGAGAATGGCCACTTGTAAATATTCAAATTGGCCATGCCATCAGGAAAGGCAACAGTCTCAGCTCCATTTGTCTCCTTATTCACTGTTTTCATTCAGATTCTTCTATTAGTTGGTATCTAATCTAGTTCTTTCTCCTTTTCTTCAAAGCTCGGGGTTCCAAGATTATCTTCTGTAACTGTTTCAATTGGTTTCTCATTTGTTTGTTGTAGATCTGTGTAGCTTGTCTGCCTATTCTGCCATCTTGCTGGAAATCCTCCTGGCTCTTCTCTCTCGATGGCTGTGAGACCCCCCTTTTCTGCTTCTGGGATGGCTCACTTTAAGTTTAGTAAGATGGCAAAACTGATCAATCCCCACATTAGGATCCCATACACCTTATTTGCACAGTCTCACCCCAACTAGGGCACCACGTACCTTATTTACATTATTAGCAAGTTATCCAATCCCCTTAGTGGGCCATAAGCACCTTACTTTTATATAGTTTCACCCAGTCATCTTGTGAAGAGTCTCAGAGACCATGACTGTAAGAGCCATATCAAGTAATTCACTATACCACAATAATCCAATGTGTTATTGAACAGATAAATGAGACAAACAGTTAGTTCTCAATGGGAGACTTGGACAATTAATATCTTTTACTCTCCTCCACAGATCCATTTTCAGGGCATAATTCTCTTATTTTCAATTCCCCAATGCTTATTTGCATCTATATTATCAAGAGAATGTGCTAATCTGTTAATATGAAGTTGGATATGTATGTGTCAGTAAGTGTCACTGTTTGTGTTCTTCTGTATTCCTGGGCTTGAGGGGCCTGCTGGGTTGCCCAAAGATTGTGGAGGATACTTTAAATCTACTTATTCCCCTCCCTTTTCTTCCTAAGGCTACTTAAGTACTCTAGTCCTATCTCCATATAAGGTCCTGTCTGGGGAAGTTGTTCGGTATTGTTGCTCCCTCACCTTCCCTCATCCCCCACCCTCTTCAGAGCGGTTTTAGAAATGGTGGTTTTCCCCAGCTGTCAGCTGGCTAGTCTTGCTGCCAAAGATTTTGGCTTCCCCCCAGCAACAAGTCAATGGGGAAGGAATTCCATTGGTTCAAAAGCATCCTCTTAGCCAATAAAATGCTAATACATTGAATTCAACTTTCTTCCTCCTCCTCCCCCAAAAGCCCAGACCAATGAGTTCCGGTTTTGTCACTGACTGTCAATCTGATGTTTTAGGGGGGAAAAAAAAAAGTACTGTAATATGTACAGATTAAAGAAGTGGGGCTAGAGATGGAGCAGAAGTGTAAATGAGGAGTAGCCCATTCCCTAACCCCCTAGAAACCGTGGCTGTCACATCCCTACCACAAAAATAGTGGTTGGACTAATGCCCAGATTTCTTCTGCTCTAACCACAGAAGCAGAGAATCTCAGGGGCAGAAACTTAAAGAAATTGGCCCAACTCAGTTATTGCTTCAACCTCCTCCCCCACCACAAATGCACACACAACACTGGCCATCCCATAAAATGATTGCCCAAACTCTGCTTGCACCTTTCCGGGGCTGGGCACTCACTCCTTCAGCAGCTCTCTTTCCAGCTCCTCATTACTCTCATTTCCCCTTCTCAGACCACATACTTGAGTCTTAGTCAGTGCCTCCTCCTTCCTTCCTGTTATTCCTGTCTCTACTCCCGTCTCAGGTCTATGAAGGCATAAGTGGACACACTGGGGAGACAGCTCATCCTGGCCCTTCCAGTGGTGTGTGTGCTCCTGTATCTCCAGCAAGAACTTGTTGGGCTCCTGTCTTCAAGACGTAGGCAGGGTCTATAGCCTGGGTCTGGGAAAGGAGGTGTTCTGGTAGCATAGTGCCTAAGGCATTTGACTGCTAACCAGAAGGCTGGAGGTTCAAACCCACCAGTCACTCCTTGGATGGAAAATTGGGTAATCTACTTCCATAGAGATACTACCTTGGAAACCCAAGGAAGGGTCACTATGAGTCGTATCCAACTCCATGGCAGTACATTTGGTTTATTATTATTATTATTTGGTATTCTAGAAAGGGGTCAAGAATTGCTTGGGATTGAGGGATGGAGTATCCACTTCTCCTTAAGAAGCTAGCTCTCTCCACCCCCTTTTCCATTTTCACACACAGACACACATCATCACAGAGGTGACTTCTAGGCTCGGTTCCTTTTTCGGAAACACTCCTTTATGCCAGTTGGAACCCTATTCAGTGAGTAAAGGACTTCCTCTCAAAATAATACACGGGGAAATGATTGCAAAATGTGAATCACCTTACTCACTAAAGAAGCACTATTATGAGTATCTATTCCTCATGTCCCAGCCCAAAATTCAATCTCCTTAACCCACACAATCCATTAAGACTGGAACTCAGACTCTGCACAGTTCATCTTGCCCTTATCACGCAGTTCCTTGTATTGTGCCATTGTTTCTCTTTGTAGAGGTATAGAACACAACCCCCAGGAGTGCAGTGCAAGCTTCTTTAGGACACGGTCATACATTGTTTGTGTTTGTCTCTCACATCTACTTAGCATCGGCTCTGCCTCATTGTACCATTAGTTCACAGTATTCTTATCCATAAACACGTTATTGGTGGCCCAGTTTTGCTAACTAGATGAAACAGTTGAAGAACACTCTGGCCTTGTCCCACTCTCCTGCTTCTACCTCTTCCAGCCTTGTTGGTAGGAGAGTCAGAGAAGGGCCAGAAGTCAAGCAAGCACAGCAGTGGAAGTTGTGTTTGCTGGTGAGAAGAGAGGGTGGACCCATGTCCCCTTGCTGCAGAATTTGGCGCTGTGTTGGACGGTATAAATTGCAGGGCATTGTGTAAGGTGCTGTCTGGTACAGAACTTGATCAGCACAGCACAGCTGTAGAAAGGATAGTTCCCCCACAACACCACAACCACCACAGCCTCAAACTCATAGTCCAACTTCATACCCTAAGCAATGTTTGGCAGCATATCTAAAGTCTCTTATGGCAGAGTGAAGGAAATTTAGTTTCCCAATCTCTCCTCTCCCAATCCTAATCCAGTCTCTCTTCTAACTAGTTCTTCCCTCACCCCTATATTCAGTTTCTTCCCCAATCAATCCCTAGCAGTCCCCTACTGCCACTTGAAACACCAAATCCTTGCAGGGTCTATTTGCCACCCTTCCCCATCCTGCACCCTCCATGATACACACAGGACTGCCCAAGCTCCTTGTCAACCAGTTTCCCATTCAGAAGGAAAAGTCCAGCTGTTTCCAGTACCTCTCTGCTACTCAAGTGTTCTGCCACCACTAACACCTGGCTCCCACTGTACCCCCCACAGATCCTTCTCCACGCCATTCTTTTTGCCTTCCTTCCTATCCCCTAACAAAACATGTTCTGTTCTTCTTACTAGATTCCATTTTAATTTCACCTCTTCTAAGAAGTTTGCTGGGTTTACACTGCTCGATTCTGGGAGACCTTGTCCCAGTCATTTTGTAGTTATTAGGGTGCCCTCTCGTATGGGTACAGCCTTTACTATTTAAGTATTCTAACATTTGTCTTCAGAACAACCCTGTGGGAACAGGTATTATTAGCCCCATTCCACATGTGAGCAATCTAAGCCTCAGCTTCATTACATAACCCAACACCATACAGCTAATAAGATGCTGGACCCCAGTGCAAACCACCAGGTTCCCACTCTGGTGCTCTTTCTACTACAGTAGTTCCCCCACCTCCTCCAGCTATCTCTCTCCTTATTAAGTGCTTATTTGTGTGAATATAATAGTTCTTGTTATTTTTACACCTTCATGTTCTTGTCAGTTGTGCTTGTAGCCAAGTGTTTGTTAAAGTCTCCTCCATGTGACTAGGAGCTTCCAGAGGTGAGGGGCAGAATCAGCCTTTCTCGGATAGTCCCTTGGAATTCAGGAAAGGGTTCTGCTACCCTGGGGTTGGAGCAGGTACCACTGACATGGACCTTTGTCATCTTAAAGTGTGTTGCCATCACCATGGAGGGTGAAGGTGGACAGAAGGATATAATAACTAACAGCAGCTGCCATTTATTGAGCACTTACCTAGTGCTAGGCATTGTGCTAGTTCTTTATTTACATTATTCAATTATCCTCACAAATTTCCAAGGGAGGTTTTCTTATTTACAAATGAGGACACTAATGCTCAGAGATGTGGAGCCAGGGTGCAACCCACATTTGTCTGGCTCCAAAGGAGCACATAAATAATTGAATTCAGTTTATATTTTTAAAACTTTGCATTCATATCCCTCATTCCCTGAAGGCCCATCCTACCCTTGACTGTTCCTTTCCCAGAAAAGAAAATGCAGGGAAAGGAAATAAGGGCAGGATGTACCTCATACATACGCACACACACATGCACGCGCACATACACACATACACATCATTTATGCCTCTCACCACTACCCTGGATTTCCTAGGCAGGTAAGGGCTGTGAGGGGTGGGGTCAGTTTCCCCAGGACTTTAATCTTCATCCCCTTCCCTGCTACTAAATAAAAGTGAATAAATACTAAATAAATACAAGTGGGGCCCACCCTGCCTTCTCCCTCCCTCCTGTGACCAGCAGGGCAGAGGGGGCAGTTTAGATAGGGGCCTGTCTCCTAGCCCCCTTGGATCCACCAATCTATCACTGCCTCCCAGGGCAGGACACCAGGGCAGGGCCAGCCTGCACATTTGGGCACAGAGGAGGGGTGGGTCACACCCCACAGCTCCTCCCCACTGTGTCTTGGCATGAGGCAGCTGCTGGAGCCCCTCTTCCACCCAGCTGAGTCCGAGGCCCCGGTGCCCAAAAAGGGCAACCGGGATGGTGAGGTTATTTCCTGCCTGCCCAGGGGCGTCGCCGGAGGATCTCCAGGATCTGGGCCTTTCGATGCAGCCAGTCCTGGGGAGTGGAGCGTGCTGTTGGAGGGCTCGGCCGGGGCACAAAAAAGCTGTATCGGAGGCGGGCATTCTGAGGGTTGCCAGCCACCAGGGCCTGCAACATCAAGGGCTGGGCCAGCGGCCCGTGGCCTGACAGTGTCTCTGAGGATGCAGTGGCCCCACTGTAGCGCAGGCTGACTGCCCCAGGCAGTACCACGTCTGTTGCGGAGGGCATCAGTGTGTATTCACCATTGAGGGCATAGGAGCCGTCTGGGAGCTTCAGGGCCAGATAGATGCTCCGGAGGCCAGGGGTCCCCTGTTGCCGGACTAGGATGTGGGTTGCCCCCGCAGGGATAGTGACCACATTATTGTAGCCATACCTGTGTGGAAGAAGGATGTGTGGGAGCTTAGCATATTCTTGAATCCCCTCAGTTTTTCTAAGCTGTGTTTGTATGGATGTATGTGTGTATATCTGTGTGTTGAGGTTGTCTCCCCAAACATATGAGTCATCTAGGTCTGATCTGAGCTACGTGCCCCCTCCTTCTTATTCTGGACCTTTATACCTGCTGTCGTCTTTATTGAGGTGCCCTTCAATACCCCACTCCCTTAGTGCTTGTTCAGTTCCTACTCTCCCTCCAAGACTCAGCTCACCTCCTGGGGACACCTTCTCTGATGCCCACAAGGGCTCTGGCAGCACCCTGAGCTAACACTCATTGCACATGTGTGATACTGTGCTGTAACTGCTAACTTGTCTGTGTCCCCCGCTAGACTATAAGGTCTTTAAAAGTCAAAACAGTGTTGAGTTCACCTCTATATTCTCAGGGCCCAGAATAGTGTTCGGGGAGGTGGAGGAGAAAATAAATGGCAAATGAACCTGAATTTCCTGAAGGAGCCAGATTGCTTGCTGCAGCCAGAGCCATCCCCACCGCACACCATGCACTTGTCAAACTTCTTTTTGGAACCAATGATGCGGTCACAGCCAGCATGGATGCAGCGGCCCTGGACACAGACTGAGGAGCTGTCTGGAGAACAGGGGGTCCCGTCTACCACCTGAGGAGAGAAGAAACAGTGCAAAGGCCTCTTTCTAAATCAGGGGGTTGGTGATTCAAACAAGACTCATACACATAAAGGAAGGGGTGCCAAAAAGTTGAGTGAGGAAGGAGATGTGGATGGTGTATAGGGAGACCCCTCTCACTAAAACAAACTCACTGCCATCGAGTCGGATCCAACTCACAGTGACCCTTCCTTGGGTTTCCGAGGCTGTATCACTACAGTAGATCGCCCAACCTTCCTTCAGAGGAGTAGCTGGGGGATTTGAACTGCCAGTTCTCTGGTTAGCAGTCAAATACCTTAGGCACTATGCCACCAGAGCTCCTAGGGACACCCCTAGCCCTAGCCATATCATAATGATAATACTAAGTATAAAAGCCATCATTTTTAGAGTCCTCTCTGTGAATCAGGCATTGTGCTAAATGCTTTGTAAACATGGGTGTAAATATCACAAGAACAGTTGGGGGTTTCTAGAGATGGAACACTGAGGTTTAGAAAGATTGAGGAACTTGTCCAAAAGTTCACAGTTAGCAAGACAAAGTGGGAACTGCAGGTCTGAGTCCCAGCACCAAGCCCTGAACTTTAATGGTACTGTTCTCAGATGGACACTAGAGGGCAGCAGACCTGTAGAAATTCTCCACAGAGTGGGGGTGAAAGAAGCAAAACTCAGCTGGAGTTTGTTCTTTCTTCAGCCCTCTACCTGCGGTCCCATCATAGAGACTACAATGACATCACCCTTCTCCAGGAGACCTTCCCATTGGAGGACTGAATATCAATGAGGAGGATGAGGCCACCACTGTAATTTGACAGAGGAGTTCAAAGAAAGAGAGGCAATGACTTGCCCAAAAGGCCACACACCCCCATTCTCACCGGAAGAGAAGAAACTGAGAGAAATGGGACAAGCTAGAACTGCCTGGCTCACAACTTAGCCAGAGTCTAGGGCTTGTTGTTCCAATACCTATGGACAGGTAAGTCTGAGTAGACCTCTGGGCTGACCTGGCATGGCTATGGGAGTACCAGCAGTGGTGCTCTTTTGGAAGATCTTTGCCATCAGAAAATAGAGAGGCTGTTGGGAAGTGTGTGAGCATAGATAGGGCGGGGGGCATCCTGGCCCTTACCCGTGGCTCCAGCACATAGTAGTAGCCCAGTGCCCGGGCCTGGCAGGTCAGCTTGCATTGGTCCCGGGGAGCGACACCCGTGTAGCGAGGAACCCAGTCCATGGGCCCTGGAAAGCTCTTGAAGAGGTCAGTGCGGTGGTTGTAGGCAGCACACTGCTCTTCACGGAAGGTCAGTGCTGTAGAGGTAAAATGGACAGTCAGGGCCTTCCCTCCTCACTGTTTCAGTAGGCCTTCCACCAAGCCCCTTGGACCTCTAGACAGCATTGCACCTCTCTCCTCCATAGACAGAACAGGTGCTGAAGCGTAAAGTCATGCCCCCAACAGCAAGGCCAGTGAACACTCACTTGGTCACAGCACCCAAGGGACAGCCCTTCTTGCCCTATAGGCCCATCCCAAGGGCTACCACCATGTCCCCCTCTCACCTGAACCAGCTGGGCAGTCCTGGGTGTTGCAGGAACGGAACCGGGTGCGGCGGCCCTCACAGTACTTGCCACCGTTGCGGGGGATGGGTCGCGTGCAGTCCCGGGAGGAGAACTGGACACCACCCCCACAGCTCCGAGAACAGTCACCCCATGGCCCCCAGGGCCCCCAGCCGCCAGCCTGAGGGATCTGCAGAGGCACAGAACAGGAGGGAGGGATAAGCACACTCTCTCCCAGGCTCAGGGACAGTCCCCCAGGCCCCTTCTCCTGCCCCTCCTTGCCCTGAGATCTTACATTGAAGTCCTGGAGCTGGTCCACGTGGAGGCACCGGCCACCCATGCAGGCTTGAGCTGGCCCGCAGGGGGTGCCATCAGCCCAGGGTGAGTGCTTGGTCTGGCACATGGCGTGGCCATTGAGGTGGCCAGAGCACCAAAGGGCAGCACAGGGCGGTGGCAGCTGTGGACAATGGTGTGAGTCGGGCCCAAAGGTCAGCTGGCACTGACGATCAGCGTCATAGTCCTTGCCAGGGAAAGTCACAGGCAGATGCAGGGGAGCTTCTGGCTTATCTAAGAGACAGTGCCCTGGGAAGAGGATTGGGGTACAAAGTCAGCAAGGAACTGAGGGGGCATTCTAGATTGCCAAGAAAAAGCTTGGGCTCTCTGGGGCCTAATGAATCCAGAATTCAAATGCTAGGCCTAACAGGGGCTTTCAGTAACAGCTACAAATTATTGGATGCTTTGCCTAAATGCTTGACCAGCACACTCTCATCTTATGGCAAACATCTATGAGGTGGTTATTATTGTTATGCCTATTTTATAGGCCAGCTCCAAACACAAGAGAGATTAAGTAATTTATTCACTGTTGCACATCTACACATATCTAAAGTACAAAATCCATATAGGAACCCAAAACACTAAGTCTTCCTATCTATTCTAAGCAACTACAGAATTTTTGAATTGACTCCTCAGCAACAGCCCCGCACAGTGGTGGTTATGCCACAGTGTGTGCACACCTCAAGCTCCCTCACAGTCAGCCCACTCCAGCATTAACCAGTTCTAAGTGTCTTGAGCCAAAATTTGCTTCCCTTCAGCTTTGCTATTTATTCTGGGAGGAAGTGGGAATCACACAGAGATAGCAGCATTTCTCCTTCATCCTACACTATAGAAGAAGGACACTTGGGGAGTCAGTATAGCTCATGTGGATGCTACAGAAGGGAGAGTGTAGCAGGGGACAGAAATTGAGCCTGGTACAGGGAAACATGAGTGCCATCTGCTTACCGTAGCCATTGTCCAGGAAGTCAGTGATGAAGCGGGCACTGCAGGGAGACCAGGGCTCCTCGGGGTCTATGTGAGCCATCACAGGAGCCATCACATGGCGGGAGGTACTCCCAGGCCCATTCAGACCGACACATGGCTTTGAGTTGTCATGGAGCATGTTGAAGACATGGCCTGTGAGAGCAGAGGCTGTGCTAGGCTCCAACAGTCCCATCTTGTGCCCTCAGGAGGTGGCAGGGCCACCTGGCTGCAGCCACTCCCAAACTCCTTCTGGTGCTCTGACTCCTCAGAAAGCAGCCCTCACTGCAATATCTCCACAAAACAAACCTAGGGCCCCTACCTACTTTTCCTTGTAGCCAGTATTTCCAACTGTGTGCTCACCTGCTCCCACTGATTCTTGTGAATAATGTCTCTCAATATGTGCTAACTCCTTGCCCCAAACACACACACATGCATACAAAGTGCACAATAAGTTTTGACACTCTATCCCACTTACTAGGAAAATCTGAATGTTTGCTTATACCCAGAGCAGAGAATGATAATAGTCCCTGGATCTAGGCCTGGGGAGGAGGAAGCAACACCTTGGGAGCCCCATGTGCACCCTAGTGAACTCTCTATTCCCTCACCCCATCCCTGATACATCACTGATTTACCCCAGTTTTCCCATGCCCACATCCTGTCTTTACCCAGTTCATGGGCAGCAGTGAAGGCCGACTGGAGCCCATCATCCTCCACGATGGCGCAGCTCCGTGCTGGGTCGCACACAGTGCCCACATCAGCCATGCCCAGAGTATCACAAGTGGAGACCCCACACAGGTCCTATTGAGAGAGATCACAGAAGAGGCATGGGGCTGAGATCTAGATTAGTGGGGACCTGGGCAATAAGCACTAGCACTGCCAGACCCCAGACAGCTTTGGCAGTGTGGTTGGGGCCAGGGCCCTATGTTGGACAATTCCGAGGGTGCCATTTACATCATCTTCTATGCAATGATGTTTTTTGGAGTTTTGCAGTGCCTGGCCTGTGGTTCTGATCGGGGCCTCACCTGACGAGTAAACAAAATGGCCGTGTCAAAGTGGTCAGGGTCTGAGTCTTCAGGGGTGTTGAGGCCCCGCTGCCAAGCACAGAAGCTGCGCAGGGTCTGGGCAGCGCTGGGTCCCACCTGGGGCCCCTCCTCGCCTGGACCCAGTATGACTAGCCGAGTCACCACCAAGCTGACAGGGTTGCGGATGCTTGGGTGCTTGAAGGCCTTGGCAGCCGCTGCCATAACTGTCAACAGATAGCGTTTCAGCCCTGCACCATGAAATGCCACCATCTTGTCATCTGCCACAACCAGGGTCTCCACGAATCTACTCAGTGAAGCAAAACGCTGGAGAGGAAAGAGAAGAAGAAGATCCTGAAATAACTTCTCACACTTGTGGCTCACTTCTCCCCTCCCTCGCTTCCTAGGTCTGGAACTCAGCAAAGCCAGCTGGGCCCTGCATACCCCACGGGACTCCTAACTGGTCACGATTAGGCCCTCCCTCCAATCCCAAATCCCAGGGCTTTTGTTGTAAGGAATCAGCTGTTGGTTTGGAGAAGGGGAAAAGAACGGGATGCCACGTCCCAGGGTTGTGTGCGACCCAGAGGTAAAGAGCAGCTGGGACTGCCTCAGGGGTTTGGAGTCCCCCAGGCCTGAATGTGGCAGGGGCCTGCGGGACTGGGACTACAGGGCTGGGCTGCAACGTGTCTGCCCTGTGTGGTCGCAGGAACAATTCAGTCAGCAGCTAGGGCCAGGTCCAGATCTCAGCGTGGCGGGTGTGGGGGGAGCCCAGGGAGCAGCGTCTGGTCTGGATTAAAGCTAGAGAAGGGGGAGGGAGGAAGAGAGGAAAGAAAGGGGGAGAGCCAGAGTGGGAGGGAGGAAAGGATGGAGCTTCAGGCAGCCTCAAAGTCAGTCCACAGTGTGGGAAGGGGATTGACCAGAGGAGGCATGGAATGTCTTTCCTTCCTTGCCCCCTCCCTAGTTTGTAGTTTGCCAGGGTAACTCTGAAGGCGACCTCATCAGCCAGAGGCCAATCTGCCAGGGCTTCAAACCTCACTCTTTTAGCTGAGGGGGATGGAGTGGGAGAAAAAACAAATTAGGGGCAGAGAAAAGAGCTAAGGCCAAGGGGCTATGAGTTGAGCTTTATTGCTGCAGGCTGTGCCAGTAGGGGATGCCCCAATGGTGCGGTGGTGGTGGTGGTGGTGAGGTAGACAGTAACTCCCAATCCGGAGTCTCTGACCCACTTCTGGGAACCTTTGGTGAGGATCAGTCTCGCCAGGAGAAGGGCTGGAGCTGGGTCGGGGAGAGGACAGAGCCTATGTGTCCCCAGCTTCCCTGACTTCCCTGACTTCCCTTCCAGGCAGATCCCCAAGAAAGGGTGCTAGTGGAAAGAGGAAAGGCGAGCAGGAGGGAGGGAAGCAGAATAGCCAGAAGTGGAAGTGGGTGGGGAGAGGGTGAATAAGGGTCAGTAGGACAGACATGGCGGGAGGACACTGCAGGACACAAACTCCAGGGCTGCCTACCTTTGCTCTTCGGGGGTTGGGGCTGGGGCTGGGGCTTCTTGGAGGAGCCTTGACGTTGCACATAGGACCCTGGCCGCTGGCAGGACGCTTCCGGCGTAGGACGTGAGCCCCAGGCCCCCCAGCAGAGTTAGGGGTGCCCCCCTCCAGGGGCTGGAGATGGAGCTCAGACCCCCGATACTGCAGCACCCCCAACAGGGCTCCCCCATCCCAGTGCAGAGATGCCACCGACTCCGGATCTCCGTTGATGGTGCCAGTCAGGTAGGTGCCTGGCTCGGCCCCGCCCAGCAGCTCGGGCGCCTGGCCCAAGTACTGCACCATCAGCCCCTCGACCTGTACACCGGGGTCCTGCTCCAGTTCTAGTAGCAGTATTTCCCCAAAGGCTGGCAAGCGGTACACCAGCCTGGCAGGGGTGCCTGAGCCAGGCAGGATGCTGCTGTTGAGCTTCTCTGGAAACACGATCTCCTCCTCCCGGGGGAGGGGGCTGGTCGGCCGGGCTGAGGGCAGGAGGGAGGCCAGCAGCAGTGGCAGTAGCAGCAGCTGCCCCAGCCTAGAAAGGGGCACTGTGGGGAGCAGCAGGCGGAGTTGGAGTTGGACTCCCCACGACCAGCACTTCTCCAAGCCCCTCCCGGGAAGCCCCGTCCAGGACATGGCACTGGTGCTGCTAGCTGGGAGGGAGTGAGGCATCTGGGGCACCCAGCCCTCCACACCCTGGCTTTGGAAAGCTCCTCTCTGTAGCCTGGGGGCTCAGACTCCTGCTCGGGTCAGAGGCAAAGTTTTCAGAGGGGCTGGGGACCTTCAGAGGAGATGGAGAAAACTTGGCTGCTAGGCTGAGGGGAGGTCTCCAGTGGTCTGGCTCCTCCAAACTCCTCCCGCTCCCGTCTCTCTCCCGTCTCTTCAGGATCTTTGTCTGCCTGCCTGTATCTTCTGCAGCTTCTCTGGCCTCTCCTATAAGATTCTGTCTGGCTTTGTCTCTGTGCCTGCTCTTTCTGTCTCTGCCTCCTCCTGCTGTGCCTTTGTCTCTGTCTCACTCCACCTCTGTCTCACCCGTGTCTATGTGCCTGTGGGTCTCCCCGTGGGTTCTCCCCAGCCTCTATCCGCGCCAGCTCCTTTAAGCCTCTCAAGCCTCCTCTGTGATTGGCCGAGCCGTAAGCCACTCAGCCTGGGAGCTCTACTGGTGGGACTCAGATGGGTGTCTCATTGCTTCCCCAAATCCTAGTTTTTGTTTTCCTTTAAAAAAAAAAAAAAAAAGAAAGGAAGAAGAAGAAAGAAAAGGGACTTGCCCCTCTCTTTTTTGGGGGGAGGGGAGTGGATCTAGCAACCGGATGGGTTACAGGCACTGGGCCAACTGATGACATAGCCTTTTCCCAAATCCTGCAAACAGCTCTCAGCTATCTCTTTCCCTTTATGGTGGGACAGAACCCTAGAAGGGTTAGGAAGTTGGGGAAAGGGCCTGGCAACACACACAAAAAGGATTATGGTCCTGGGAGAATTCTGCTCCCACTGTCTGACCTGGTATGACCTCCCCTTTCTCAGGGTTTCCTCATGCTATCCTCTGCCCCTAGAAGCCTCTAACTGGTTTCAAGGGCTGAGGGGACTGAATGAGCTGCAGGGGAAAGAAGGTGGGGAATGGGTAAGGAAGAAACAGAGGACAGGCCTGAGGACAGAACAAAGAAAGAGGGTGGGAGAGTATTGGCACATTCAGAATGGGACCAATTCTGAGAGGATGGAAGAGTGAGGGAGACAATGACCCTGGAGTTTATTGCCAGAGGTGGGATGATTCTGGCAGAGGGAGGGGGCAGATGACAAGGCAGGAGGGGCTAATGACTTTTCCTTTTATAGGAGGAGGATCCAGGGGTACCTCCTATTCTCTAATATCCCTTCTCTCCCTCAGGATCCCCCTTCCTGAGTTACCACTACCCGCCCCCTCCAAAGAGCCAAACAGCCATTCTGCCTCCAGTTCGCCATGGCCTCCCCACTTCCTGACTCCCCTTTCCCTGGCCCAGCTCCCAGTAGCTTCCCCTAGACTCTTGGCCCTACTGCTACCAACTCTCAACTGCCCTGAAACCTCCTCCAGCCTCCAGTCAGCCAGCCCCAGGCCCCCAGCACAGGAAGGACTTGCTCTCAGGAATCCAGACTCACCCAGTGTCAATCCAAGGGCATCCCCACCTGGCTCCCTCCCCTGGCCCCACCTTGGCATAAGAAGCTAATCTTTCTGGAAATATCTAGTAATCTTTATGTCTCATTTCCCATGGTACAGGGAGAGGGTGGAAGCAGCAGGAATGGGAACCCAATGTCTGTGGTAGGCAAATGGAAGAGGTGATGTTAGGGAAAGGAAGCAAGATGATTCCCCTGGTTCTGGGAAAAGACGTCTTGCAGTGGACTTTAAGGAAAGTCAGTAAAAGTTACAGAAGTAGGGGCAATTTCTGGTCACCCCACCCCATGGCTACTCGTTTCCCCAGGAAATCCCCAGGAAGGAGAGTGCAGTCAGCAGTCCCTTCCCTTCACAGAATCAGACCAGCTCCCCCTGCCCCCATTCCCCTATTCACTCTCTGCTTTGTCACCTCCTGTCCCCCACATCATATCCGCCTAATACTTCCTCTCTCCTCCCTTCCTGCTCAGGTCACTAACACCTGCCCTGGTACCCATCACTTCCTGAACCCACCTGTGACTCTCAGACCCTCTTTACCCACCCCATGCCTTAAACCTGGTCCTAAGTTGAGGGAACTGGGGCTGGAGGAGTCAGACAAATCATGAGAGACAAACAGGGACAGGGGCAAGAGGAGCTATCCCCAGCGGGCTCCTACTGCCCGTTTTCACCACCCCCCATCTGAGATGAGGACAAAGGGGGTGACTAAGCAGTGAGAGACAAAGGGCCTTAGAGTCATATCAGCACTGTGTGTGGGGGTGTTGGCAGCAGGGAGAAGGCACAAAAGATGCACTGTCTCAGGAAGCCCCCAGGAGCCCTCAGCCCAGTCCCAGCTTAAGCTGTCCCCAGGGCTAAGCAGCCCAGAATATATCCTGACTTGTCCCAGGCTGGACTAGAGTAAAAAAAAAAAAAAAAGAAATGCCTCCACCTCCTCCTCCACATCACATTTACTGTGTCCCAACAACAGAAAAAGAGAAAACCCATGGGAAGGATGGGCAATAAGGGGGCTGGCGGGGGGCGCTGAATGTCCACTCTGGCTCTCCAGGGGCTGCCCTGTCTATCCCAGGTCCCCGGGCAATAAGGGGGCTGGCGGGGGGCGCTGAATGTCCACTCTGGCTCTCCAGGGGCTGCCCTGTCTATCCCAGGTCCCCGTCAGTTCCCGCAGCCAGGGCTCTGGCCACACCCTTTGGTATGGTTCCCATTCCCAGGCAAGAAGTCTGGCCTTCCCCTTTCTTTGCAGCTAAGAATTCCCAGTTTCTGCCACTCCCCTGGTCTGTTTGCTCCACCCTTCTGCACCGCTGGTGGGCTGTGTCCCAGGAACCCTGTCTGGGGGAGATCTAGGGAAGGCCTCTTTCCAGGCTCAGCGTGGGGAGAGATGTAAAAACTCAAGGGGTGGCCCAGCTGGAGCTGGGCTTGCAGGGCAGAGGGAAAGAAAAGGAACTGGCCTCCGAGGCTGGAAAGCTCCTCTTTGTCTCTTCTGTACAAAATTGGGATCAGATTCCTGGTGCCACTACATTTCTATGCTATTGGCCACTGTCCAGGACCCAGGCAGGGTCAGAAACAAGTGAGGGTAAAGGGACTTGACTCAGAGTGGAAGGTGGGTGTGAGGCATCTCTAAGGGTGCTTCCTGGGTCTGTGGTACTGTATGTTCTGGGAGGCTGACAGATATCAGGGTGACCCATAGGGGACCACTCCTCCTTCTGGGAAGGGGTGGTTTCCAGGCAGTCTGATCTGCCAATGCTAGTGGCCTTGGTGCTGTGCTTTTATTTATTTTGGTTTGGTGGGAGCATTCAGACCTGCCTAGCCCCACTTGGGCCCCTTTTCCCTAACCTGATTCAGGACATCTGGGAATCCTAGGGGTGTGGTTGGCTTTCCCGGATATGAATCTTTGCGATTCCACAATGAGAAGGTAATTGGGAAAGGCTGGGGTTACCCCAGAAGGGCAGGAGCCTGGGTTGCTAATTGAAAAGTTGGCATTTTGAACTCACTCAGCAGCACCGCGAAAGAAAGACCTGGTGAACTGCTTCCCTAAACATTACAGCCAAGAAAACACTATGGAGCAGTTCTAGAGTCACTATGAGTTGGGCAGGCTCCACCGCAGCTACCAACCAACCCAGAAAGGCAGGTTCAGATACCAATGGAGAGCACAACTACAGCAAGAGACTGCAAAGACGGGAGAGAGCACGGAAGGAATCCCTGGTCGGGTGTGCGCTGGGGACGCTGCCAGAGGGTAGCTTGTAAGGCACGCGCAAGGCGGCTCCGAAAGAAGAGGACGAAGTGCATTGTTGTCCCTGGCAAGAGTGGCAAGTTTCGCTGGAAAAACTATCCTCGGTAAAGATGAACGCATTTACCGCTATTTAAGTGAAAGTGAAGCAGAGGCACAGAACCCGGATGTTGTCAGATTGGCGGTCAGCGACACTGACAGCTTTCAAGAGGGCGGCCCCATTGTACCAATAGAGGAGAAGCCCACAAGGAGGCGCGCAGGAGTCACTTCCGCCCGGTTCTCTTTTCGGCTGTCTGCAGCGGGAGTAAGATGGCGGCGTTCAGGGCACTGTGCAGCCTTCGGGGCGTCGCGGCCCAGGTGCTGCGGCCCGGGGCTGGGGTACTACTGTCGATTCAGCCCAGCAGGTGAGATTGAGGACAGCGCTCGACGTAGTTGCCTTTCTGTAGCCTTGGACATTCTACAGGCTCCATGACCCCCCAGGAAAGAATGACCCAGGTCTGTGACCCCGCGCCCAAGGTTCGAGACTCGAGTTCCAGGATGCAGTGGCCCCTACCCTGGCCGAAGGAGGGAGGAGGGTCTTGAGCTTATTCTGCCAGGGGTAAAATCATTTGAGTGGGGGACCTTGTCCCTTAGCATTAATGGTTGTGTCACCTCCTTATTCCCTGCCGTCCTCCCAACCCCCATCACTAGGGGGGCGGGGTGCTGTAGGTGAAGAGTCTCCTTAGAGACTGGGATACTGTGGGAGATGAGGAGCGCGCATGAAGGAGTAAAAGGAGAAGCACAAACTGGGATCCCTGATTGGCCCCAGTACACCTGGCTGGTCAGCCTGAGTAACTTTGTGCTCACCAAGGAGCCAGAATGCTTACACAAACACTGCCACTTCTTAGTCTTCAGTTGACCTTGAATAAGTACCTTTCTAGAATTCATTTTCTCCAGGTTGAGAATATAAATAGGCAACAGCTAGGATCCCCAGCCTTGCATGCACAGGCCTGATGCGTAGAAGTTGCAGCTTGTTACACTGCTGTGTCAGTGACTTGGAGAATTGAAGGATCCAAGACATCCTTCCATGGGCCCACTGAAGAGTGAATGGGAATAGAGGAACGAAGTACTTCTTAGGCCTTTTGTCTAGGATCTGCTTTTAACTCCCCAGAGGTGCTCGGCAGTGGCAGCCAGATGTGGAATGGGCAGAGCAGTTTGGGGGAGCTGTCATGTACCCCACCAAGGAAACAGCCCACTGGAAGCCTCCACCTTGGAATGGTGAGTGCCTACAGCTGCTGTTCCAATATGCGTGCATCTCTGCCCTGAGACTTTTAAGTGTTCTTGAGCTCTTAAGTTTGCTGCTCTCTGTTTTAGCCCCCCCCCCAATACTTTGCTTCTTTCACCACCTGATTCAACAAATACAGTAGTATTGATAATAATAGGTATTTACGTGATAAAGAAGGAAAGGAAGGATATTCTGAGCAGAAAAGAAAGGATAAGTTCCAGCCAGTACCTGAAGGACCTTACCAAATTTAAATCTTCAGCATCCTTTTTTTCTCTGGAGGTTCAATACCATGTTTCCAACTCCCCTCTGGACATGGTGGTTTTCCCACTGCCACCCAAGTGAAACCTGCCTAAATACAAACTATTTGTCTCCCATCAGAACAGGCTCTTCCTTTTGACTTTTTTGTTTTGGTCATTAGCACCATCATTCTCCTAATCCCTCAGGATTGGAACTTTTTAAATCATCCTTGGTTTTTTTCTTCTCTCTTGCCCTCTGTGTCCATTTCCAATAAGTTATCAAGAGCCATGTAGATTCATCTTCTTTTTTTTTTTTTTTTTT
>NW_006921780.1:6405580-6408765 GCF_000298275.1 Orycteropus afer afer
CTGTTCTTGTCATGGCTCTCACTTCTTTAGGATATATACCTAGTAATGGAATAACTGGGTCAAATGGTATTTCTAGTTCCAACATTTGAAGGAATCACCATACTGCTTTCCACAATGGTTGTGCCATTTTACAGTCCCACCTCAAGCCATGTAGATTCTTTCATGAAGTTTTATATCTGGTCTTCTCTCCCTTCTGTTCTCATTGCCTTCACTCTAGTTCAGATTTATCTTACATTAGACCATAATTATTTTAGAAGTCTCTTGGCTCCTAAACCAACTGGAACTGGGTTCCTACCACTGATCCATCACTTTTTCAACTATCATCTCAAAACTCACTGCCATCAAGTTGATTCCGACTCATAGCAACCTATTGGGTTTCCAAGTCTTTAAATCTGTGGAAGCAGACTGCCTTATCTTTCTTCCTCAGAGTGGCTGCAGGATTTGAACCACTGACCTTTGGTTAGCAGCTAAATTCCTTAACTACTACACCACCAAAGCTCCTTCTCTAACTATCCTATACAATATCATTGCCTTCATCTTCCCCAAACAGCATTTTACCATGTCATTCATTCTCTTGCTCAAAACCTTCAAAGGCATTTCTAGTTCTTTTCAATAACAGTAATAGTACCTTAGGACTTACTGTGTGGTAAGTGTTGTTGTGTGCATTATTTCACTTAAACTTTACTACAACCCATTGTAAGTGGTACTAATATGTGGTACAGTGAATTACTTGGTATGGCTCTCTAGCCATGGACTTTGTGATTCCCATCAGATGACTAGGTGGAACTATGCAAATATAAGGTGCTTGTGGCCCACCAAGGGAATTGGATAGCTTGTAAGTAATGTAAATAAGGTACATTGTTACCCTTGTGGGGGTGGGACCATGCAAATAAGGGGTATGAAACTCTAATGTGGGGATTGGTTAGTTTTGTCATTCTGCTGGGCTTAAAATGAGCCCTCCTGGTGGTGTAGCCTAAGACATTTGACTGCTAACCAGAAGGCTGGCGGTTCAAACCCACCAGCCACTCCTTGGAAGGAGGATTGGGCAATCTGCTTCTGTAGAGATACTGCCTCAGAAACCCAAGGAGGGGTCACTGTGAGTCAAATTGACTCGATGGCAGTGATTTGAGTTTAGAGGCAGAAGGGGGATTCTCAACTGCCATCAAGAGAGAACAGCTGGAGGTGAGAGGTGGAGTGGACCCACGATCCCTGCGCAGGACCTCATCGGCGGAGACAACCAACAGAGACACCCGGCTGAGAGACAGTGGCAGCAGACTTGCTAGCCCACAGAGTGAGAATGCTGAGAGCCTTTGGGCAGAAGGCTTGCTGGTGGAGTGTGGCGCACCTAGATGCATCTCTCAGCAGAGCTAAAAGAGCTTTGTAACACTTACTGGAACAGAGCAGAGGCCAGGCCGATAGCCAAAGAGACGTGCCTGAGGGCATATGATAGGTGAGACTGTCCTCATCAAAGAACTATATCTTGAGCACATTCCTGAGCCTAAAAAGTAACCCGTTACTTCCCTTATAAACCTGCTATCTTGAGTATTGTGAGTTCTGTGTGGTCATTGCAACAAATTATCGAACCCAGCAGAAAAGTAGTTGAGGGCTCTGGGAGGGATGGTTGCTGTCAGAGTTGTTAAAAAGGTTGTAGGGTAGCAACATGTCTGACTTTACAATAATCAGCCTTGGGCTGCTGATGGTGATTCTGTCTCCCCCTCAGAGTTAGAGAAGGTCAGAAAATGCCACCCTCATGCCCTTTTTGCACAAGTTATGGAATCAACAGGGTGGATTGATAAAGTGGCTGCAATGATGGGCTCAAGTATAGCAAGGTTTGTGAGGATGGTACATGACCTGCCAGTGTTTGTTCTGTTGTACATAGGGTCACTATGAGTCAGAGCCAACCCAACAGCACTTAACAACAACAGCAACGACATGGAATCAACATACACCATAGCTTAGAAACAGGGAAGTAAATATCTGTGGAACTCCTATTAAGCCATACCAAGGGGCAGAAGATTGGTATACGGAGACAGGAGGTAGCAGTGGTTCAATTATCAATATCATTAATAGCAGTTCATATTTAAGAAGAACTTAGTAGATCCAGGCACTAAGTGGTTTATGTTTCATCTCATTTATACAGTAATGCTATAAAGTAGATACTTTCTTCACTAGTAAATGACTTTCAAATGAAATTAGAATCCATAGCCCAGCAGCCACTCCTCGGAAGGAAGGTTGGGCAATCCTACTTCTGTAGTGATACTGCCTCAGGAAACCCAAGGAGGGGTCGCTATGAGTCGGGGCTGACTCAACGGCACATAACAACAACAACAACAGCCCACCTTTTCAACCAGAACTTTTCACCATGGGTTTCAGAGTCAGACAGATTTGAGTTCAAAATTGCTTGTGTGTCACTGAGCATGTTTTAATCTCCTTGCACCATGTTGCTGCTGTTAGTTGCCATCAGATTGATTTCAACTCAAGGTGGCTCTGTGCAGAGCAGAACTGCTCCATAGGGTTTTCATGGCTGTGACCTTTTGGAAGCAGATCACCAGGGCTGTCTTCCAAGGTGCCTCTGGGTGGGTTAGAACTGCCAACTTTTTGGCGAGTAGTCTAGCACCTATTTGCGCCACCCAGGGATGACTCCTTGTACCATGATTTCTTCAGAATTAGAATAATATGCTAAAAGGATATGGGGGCAGCATCTTCTTCTGACCTCCTCTAACTTCACAAGAAGGAGAGAGAATCACCATTAGCAACCCAAGGCCGATTCCTACGAGGTCAGACATGCTGCCATCCTCTAGCCTTTTTTACCAGTTCTGATACCAGTCATCCCTCCCATGGCACTCACTACATCCCTCCCAAAGGCACTCAGCTTTCTTGCTCTGTGGGCCAGTAAGCCCACTGCTCTGTCTTGTGCCCGTCTCTCAGTTCTGCTGCTGCCATGTCTCTGATGATTGTTTCTGCCAGTGAGGTCCAGCTCAGGGATCTTGGATGTAAGGAAGCGCTGCATTCCGCCTTCAGCTCTTCTCTCAATGGCAGTGAGATCCCCCTTTCTGCCTCTTTGTTGTTGTTATGTGCTGTCAAGTCGGACCCAACTCATAGCAACCCCTCCTTGGGTTTCCAAGGCAGTATCACTACGGAAGTAGGATTGCCCAACCTTCCTTCCGAGGAGTGGCTGGTGGGTT
>NW_006921780.1:6408930-6441979 GCF_000298275.1 Orycteropus afer afer
CAAACCCACCAGCCACTCCTCGGAAGGAAGGTTGGGCAATCCTACTTCCATAGTGATACTGCCTCGGAAACCCAAGGAGGGGTCGCTATGAGTGAATCAAACAACAACAACAACAACAACATTAAAGCCCCATACACCTTATTTCCATGGCCCCACCCCCACAAGACTGTCGTGTACCTTACTTACATGCTAACAAATGATCCAATCCCCTTGGTAGGCCACAGACACCTTACATTTATATAGTTCCACCCATTCATCTGGTGAAAGTCTAAAAGACCATGGCTAGAAGAGCCATAGCAAGTCGTTCACTCCATCACAGCTTGGAATGCTTTTTCTATCCTCTTCCTATCTGAATTATTCCCCGTAACTAAGAACCAGCTCAGATCGTACCTCCATGAAGTCCTCAAAATACTCTTCCCTTCTTTTAAATACTTAATGGCTAAGCTACTTAGTTGATAACTTATAAATTTGGCCTAAGTTACTAGTTTTCCCCAGGTACTTATTTCCCAAATTAAATTGTAAGCTTCTTGAGGGTAAAAACTATGATTTAGTAAGCAATAAGTATACATTTCCTGATTAATTGGCCATTCATTGGCCATCAGATACTTTGGAGGACAGTATGTCATAGTGTTTAGGCGTATGGACCGTGGGGGTGAACTGCTGAGTTCAGATCCTAGCTCTGGCGCTCACTAGCTCTGTGATCCTGGCAAGTCATTTAGCCTCTCTGGCTTCAATGTCTCCAATAAAATGGGAACAAAATAGTACCTACTACTCATATAAGGAGGAGCTCTGGTAGTGTAGTGCCTGAGGCATTTGACTGCTAACCAGAAGGCTGGCAGTTCAAACCCACCAGCCACTCCTTGGAAGGAAGGTTGGGCAATCTACTTCTGTAGTGATAACTGCCTAGGCAACCCAAAGAGGGGTAGCTATGAGTCGTGTCTGACTCCACGGCACATAACAACAACAATAACATTCATGTAAGGAGCTCTGATGGTATAGTGGTTAAGTACTTGGTTGCCAGTTAAGTACTTGAACCTACCAGTTGCTCCACAGGAGAAAGATGTGGCAGTCTGCTTCCGTAAAGATTTTAGCCTTTGTGAGGCTGAAACCATATGGGGTAGTTCTACTCTGTCCTATAGGGTCTCTACAAGTTGGAATTGACTTGACAGCAACGGGTTTTTATTTTTCTTTTTTTACTACTTGTATGATTATTGTGATAATTAAAATATGTAAAGTGTTTGGCACATAATAAAGGCTATGCAGGTATGCAGAAAGGACATGGTGGTGGCATCCTCCTCTGACCTCCTCCAGCCTTATGACAACAAGACAGAATCACCCAAGGCTTATTCCTATGAGACCAGACATGCCACCAGCCTTCAGCCTTTTTTTTTTTTTTTCACCAATTCTAACACCACCCATCCCTCCAGTGACACTCACCACTTCTCTGCTAGGTTCAGTAATTCCTTGCAGTAATCACACAGAACTCAAAGACAGTACTCACAATTATGGGGTTTATTAGAGAAGTAACAGGTTACAGTTTGGGTTCAGGAATGCTCTCAGGATACAATTCTTCTGTCAGGACAGTCTCCCTTCTGTAATGTCTTCAGGCATACCTCTTTGGCTTTTGGCCTCTTGGTCTGAGCTCTGCCCTGCTCCAGCAAGTGTTAAAAAGCTCTTTTAGCTCTGTTGAGAGGTACATCTAGGTGTTCTGTACTCTACCAGCAAGCCTCCTGCCCAAAGGCAGTCAGCTTTCTTGCTTGTTCTGTGGCCTGGCAAGCCTGCGCTCTGTCTTGTGCGAGTCTCTCAGTTCTCATGCCAGTTTCTGCTGGTCTCTCTGCTGGTTTTTCTGCCAGGGAGATCCAGCACAGGGATCTTGGGTCCAAGGACATGCTCCACTCCACCTCTAGCTCTTCCCTTTCTGCCTCTGGGAAGGCTCTTTTTAAGCCTGGTGGAATGGCAAAACTGACCAATCCCCACATTAAGATTCCATACATCTTATTTCCATGGTCCCACCCCACAAGGGCACCATGTGCCTTATTTTTATTACTAATGAGCTATCCAGTCCCCTTGGTGGGCCATAATCACCTTGACATTTGTATAGTTCTGTTCAGTCATCTGGTGGGAGCCACAGAGACCATGGCTAAAAGAGCCATACTAAGTAATTCAGTGTACCACAGAGTTGTTATTCCTGCTACTGAAAAGATATTCTGGGAGACATGGAAAAAATGAGATTTGTGGTCCCTCTCGTCAGAAAGCTTAGATCTCCCTTCTCTTTTTCCAATCTAATGATCCTCTTTCTGGTTATTTTGGAGATTATGAAAATAGAATTAACAAGGTACTGAATCATTACATGGAAGATCTTTAAGGAGAAACTATCTCCTTACTGTCTCTTGAGGGATTTCCAAGAGAATTCTCATTTAGCTATAAACTATTTCCTACTTCTCAGATGTTGACCCTCCAAAGGATACAATGGTGTCGAACCTGACCCTGAACTTTGGGCCTCAGCACCCAGCAGCCCATGGAGTCTTGCGACTAGTGATGGAACTGAGTGGGGAGATGGTGCGGAAGTGTGACCCTCACATCGGGCTGCTACACCGAGGCACTGAGAAGCTCATTGAATACAAGACCTATCTGCAGGTGTGGGGGTGAACAGGGGTCTGTTGACAGGATCTGGGAAGGCTTTAGCCTGAGGCTTTCCCAGAACCCCAAGGGGAGAAGAATGGTGAGGGGAACAGCCTGTTGAGGTCACTGGGACAGTGTTTGTTGGGAGGATGGTAGGGAAGGGATAACAGGGGACGCTTGAGTCATCTGGATTTAATTTATCCAACAGCAGTGCTATGGAGCTGGAGCTGTACTCCAAGGTTTCCTCTGGCTGACTTTTGTCTGGCCCCTTCACCCTTACTCTACTGCCTCAGTTTCCCTGCTTTCATACTAGTGCGTCAGATCTGGTGTCTCTGGGGAAGGGCAGGAGGAAAGAGACGTCAACTCTAGGAGTAACAGCTGATTCTTGTATCTTCTAAGTTTGTTTTTTTTTTTTTTAAACACTCAGTGAGTCAGAGTGACCAGGAGGGAGTTCATGACTGAGTTTGCCGATTTTAGGAGAACTATCTGACCCAAATGGTGTGGGTCATATTTGAAGGAGTTGGATCTGAGATTCGAATCTGAAGTTTTTTCTTTCTTTTATAAAGAAAGTGATCCTGATACAGAGGATGGTGGGGTTAGGATTTAGTCACTAGACTAGGACTTAGTCATAGTGACTAGAATATGATTCCTTGGGAGTCCGGGCAATGACGATTTCTGGTCCCAGACTCCACAGAGTTAAACCCTGTAGTGTTATCCCACGTCACAATGGCGTCAGGACAAGAACAGGCTGTCCCAAAGAGGAGCGTTTTAGCTCCACCTCCTTCCTGGAAGTGGAAACTGGTTTAGCAGAGAGCTAGGGCTTTTTTTTTTTTTTTTTTTTTTACATTCTAGGGGAATAACCAGTCATTCCTACCAGAAACAGATCCCATTCCTCTCAGTGCTGTCTTCCCTAAATCCCTCACTCCCCAAGGTTCTTAAGACTGATTCCCTTTGTCCTTCAATATCTCATTTTTAAGAGATGTAAGAGAAAAGAAGGCGCCTTGGAAGGTATTTACTTCTAGCTGTATGGTGGAAATACTGTGTAACACATCTCTTCCCAACTCTTCCCAGAGTTCAGTTATGTAATGTTGGTAGCTTAAAATTGGCCATAGTGGGAGTATTTTCACCATGGGAATTGGCAAACATGACAAATCAGGGGTTTTCCTCCTCCTTTGGGATCTATTTATTAAACACTGACCAGCATACTGTTGGTTTTAGCGATGTTTCATCCTGTCTGGGTATGGCTTCTGAAGTTGGCAAGGCTTATACAGCACTCACTCCTGTGGCCACTGAGAGTAAGGCTTCCAGCAGCCAGACTGGGGCCTCGTGGGTCTATTAGATATGACCCAGATTCCTCCCTCTTCCAGGCCCTTCCATACTTTGACCGACTAGACTATGTGTCCATGATGTGTAATGAACAGGCCTATTCACTGGCTGTGGAGAAATTGCTCAATATCCAGCCTCCACCGCGGGCACAGTGGATCCGAGGTATGTCCTGTCTTCTCCTTCCTACAGCATAGTACCCACCCCGTCTTAGGAACATGGAACCCAAGTGTAGTATTCAGACCCCAGGCTTTGCTCAGAACTTCTCTGTCAGCTCCTATACCCTTCTGTTGTTTTTCCCTCTCCTCAGTGCTGTTTGGAGAAATCACACGGCTTTTGAATCACATCATGGCTGTGACCACACATGCCCTGGATATTGGGGCCATGACCCCTTTCTTTTGGATGTTTGAAGAAAGGGAGAAGGTATGAGAGGCCCATGAGAGAGAGAGGAAGGAAAAGATATAGGGAAGGAAGTAGAGAAGGAATGGAGGAGACAAGAGATTAAAAGAGAGAGACAACATGGGGAGGACATTT
Source organism: Orycteropus afer afer (assembly GCF_000298275.1). Classification (NCBI taxonomy): domain Eukaryota; kingdom Metazoa; phylum Chordata; class Mammalia; order Tubulidentata; family Orycteropodidae; genus Orycteropus; species Orycteropus afer. The sequence goes on from NW_006921780.1 coordinate 6,413,410, forward strand.
GTGAGGAGGCAGTGTAGAATATAAACCCAAGTTATGGTCTCAGGAATTCTGTCAGGAAATGTTGGTTGGGCACAAGAAGGTAGGGGATAGGGGAGTGTACCACCATGTTGTTGGACTAAGAGGCCTAGGATTTGGTCACTAATTCCCAATGTGTCCTATCAAGATGTTTGAATTCTATGAGCGAGTGTCCGGAGCACGAATGCACGCTGCTTATGTCCGGCCAGGAGGAGTGCACCAGGTGAGCAGCCACCCCGCCTCCCTAAACTTTCAGCTGTGTCTGTATTGTCTGTGGCCACTGGAGGGCAGCGCTGGTTGGTGGAATCCCAAAGGCTGGCTTTCCCCTGTAGCAGTGGGAGAGAAGACAGCTGGCTCTCCTTAGTGGAATCTCTCTGTACTCATTGTCACCCTCCATTTGCCTTCCAGGACCTACCCCTTGGGCTTATGGATGACATCTATGAGTTTTCTAAGAACTTCTCTCTTCGGATTGATGAGGTGGAGGAGGTAAGTTAGGAAATCGTTAGGAACAATCTCTCTCTCTCTCTTTCTCTGTTTTTTTTTCCCCCTAAGCCCCCACTTGTAAAGAAATACGGGAAGTATCCTGGCATGAAGAGTATTAACACACAGGTTTTCTTCACCAACAGATGCTGACCAATAATAGGATCTGGCGAAATCGGACAGTCGACATTGGGGTTATAACAGCAGAAGATGCACTTAACTATGGTTTCAGGTGTGAGGAGTGAGACTTCTCTTCTGGGTCCTTTTTGTCAAGATGTCTGGCTCTGACCCCTCTCTTTAGGGTTGGCACTGTAGTTGAGGGGAAGGGTTGGAGAGTTCCAGCCTAGTATTTTAACTTAAGGAATGTCACCCTCCTTGTCATGCTCTGGAGTTTTTATTCCGTACACTGAACACAGGGTGTGGAAAGAGGGAAATAAAGTGGGGGATGTGTCTCCTTTCCTGGTTTGTGGAAGGTGGCCCTTATTTCCATTGTCCTCTCTGCAGTGGGGTGATGCTCCGGGGCTCAGGTATCCAGTGGGACCTGCGAAAGACACAGCCCTATGATGTTTATGACCAGGTGGAATTTGATGTTCCTGTTGGCTCCCGAGGGGACTGCTATGATAGGTAAGGCCCTAATCATTTTTGAGCTCATTGTCAAGCTAGTTTCCGCTGCCTGACTTTCTCTTTGCCCACTTTTCTTCTTTACTCTGCCTCCTAATATCTATGACAATGCTTGTGGATATAAAACTGGGTTACTTTTCAAAGCGCTTTCATATTTGTAACATCCTTATTTTGTTTTTACATTATCCCTATGCTTTTTTTTTTGTTACTGTTTGGTTAAGAGAATATTTAAAGAGGGAAATATTACAGGTCATGGTGTGAGGAAATAAGAAGAGGATTTGGGGAAGGGGTCAATAGTAGAATCATAAGACTGCGGGACTTACATGGGTGGCCAAACCAAGTGGAGATGCTGTACTAAGGAGAAAAGAAGGAGAAAAGTTTACCTAACTCTTTTTTAAGTTGGGCCAGAGGGCATCCTTCCCTGGCCATTATCTGATCCTCTGACCTTCTCTGGTTCTGAATCTGTCTCATCTGCTTCAGGTACCTGTGTCGGGTGGAGGAGATGCGCCAGTCCCTTCGCATCATCTTACAGTGTCTAAACAAGATGCCTCCCGGGGAGATCAAGGTCGATGATGCCAAAGTGTCTCCTCCTAAGCGAGCGGAGATGAAGGTTGGCTGCAGGGAGAGGGAAAGTGGGGTCTTGGAAGGGGGCCAGCAGCCAGGGAGGTGTATCCTTGTGTTAAATGCTGCTGTTCAGTTTTCCTTTTTCAAAGATTAACTGTATATGATTTTTAACCTCCCCAGGTCACCTCTCTTTACTCTCTCTTTTTTGCTCTGACATATGTGAGTTTTTAGTCTCCCTGATGAGGATTATTGTTATGTGCTATTGAGTCGGACCCGACTCGAGTCATGGCGACCCCTCCTTGGGTTTCCGAGGCAGTATCACTGAGGCAGTAGATTGCCCAAATTTCCTTCCAAGGAGTGGCTGGTGGATTTGAACTGCTAGCCTTCTGGTTAGCAGTCAGGTGCCTTAGGCACTACACTACCAGAGCCCCCAGGATAGAGATTTTTTTCTATGCTGGGGAAAGGCCCAGGAGATCAAGTTTGTATCTGACTTTTTGTTACTCCCTTTTTGTCTTCTCCAGACTTCCATGGAGTCATTGATTCATCACTTTAAGCTATATACCGAGGGCTACCAAGTTCCTCCAGGGGCCACATACACTGCCATTGAGGCTCCTAAGGTGAGGAGAGGAAGAGAAGAAAGGCAGTATGTGGAGTGCATAACTGGAAATAGATGTTCAAATAAATCCCTGTTTATCAGTGAGAGGACATGAGGGTGAATGGAGAGGGGGTTTTTAGTGGAGAAAAATGTTCTTCCTGTTATTGGAGGCAGCCAATCTTCTTCCTCTGACAGGGCGAGTTTGGCGTATACCTGGTATCTGATGGCAGCAGCCGCCCTTATCGATGCAAGATCAAGGCTCCTGGTTTTGCCCACTTGGTAAGATCCAATCCCAATGGTTCTAATTCCAGTAAATGAATTAGTAATTTATTGATCTTTGTTAAATTTTTATAAGCTCTCCTTCCTTCTCCTATCCTTGCAAATCCTGCCTAACACTGTTACTATCTCAATCTCCTCAGGCTGGTTTGGATAAGTTGTCTAAAGGACACATGTTGGCGGACGTCGTTGCCATCATAGGTATAAGGCCCATTGTGTAGTAGAGATGTCGTAGACAAGGGGCTTGGGGACTCCCACTGGGGACAGAAACTGAGCCCTCCCTGTTTGGCACAGGCTATGGGATGAACTGAAGTCCTTAGTCTTCTACACATAGGCATGAGTTCTAAATCTTTTTCTCCACCCCTTAACTTCCTAGGTACCCAAGATATTGTGTTTGGAGAAGTAGATCGGTGAGCAAGGAAACAACATTTGATCTCCCCCTCCTATCCAGCATCTTCAGCAATGTTCATCATCATTGGAAATGGGTGTGTGTGTGTGTGTGTGTGTGTACGTGTACATGTACACTTAGCTATCAGGCTTTCTGTGTGTGTACCAGAAAAGGAAAAAAGTAAAATAAATTAGCCGCTTTGCGGCCCCGATGTCCAAACTTCTGCTAAGTCTTTCTCAGAATTTTGTTATTATTTACTTTGATGGGAAATATAGGAGGATCTGTTAACTCTCCATTTCTCTGTTATACTTAGTTCTTAACCAATTTTTCCTGTTTATCCCCACCCCCTTTTCTGATTTGTATGTTTTCCACTTCTCTATTCCCCATTTCCTCTTTTCTTCTCAGTCTCCCCCATCCAAACCCTCTCATTGTCCACACAAATTGGTAAAGTTCTGAAATCCAGACAAGATAAAGCCAGGTGGAAAGGGAAGGGCTATGGTGGGGTCTGAGGTAATCTTGAGGGGCAATTTGTCATAGATATACTTCTGAACAGAGGTGGAGTGAAAGATGGCAGAAATAGACAGCCTTACCCAAGCTAAGAGTCCCCATGGTCAATGAAGGACTGAGGATTAAGGGACCAGATCTCCCAGCTCCCCTACTTGGCCCTTCCGGGAGCCGCCCGGTCTCTTAATGCAGGAAGGGGAAGGGGCCAAAGCGTGGGGGAAGGCGTGGCAGGAAGAGGGGAACTCTGTGGTCAGGGAACTGCTCGCCGAGCCTATACAGCTGCGCAGAGCTGTCAGAAGCTCCAGTCCTCAGCTCAGCCCCCAGCCCCCTGCCCAGGATGGTTCCAGCAGTGATCTTGCTCTTACTCCTTTTGGTTGAACAAGCAGGTGAGAAGGTTTAGTGAGGGACAGTGAGCTGGGCTCCATGGTGGGAGTCCAGGGCATGTGTGCATGGGCTGAGGCATGGACAGACAGGAAGACTGGCAGCGGGCAGACAGGCACAGGGCTGAGGTAGACTCAGAGAACCAGAGGCTGGTCCTATCCAGCCCCTACCCAAGGCACTAGAGTCTTGTGCTAATAGTTAACCTCCTTTCTTGTCCCTGTTTGTCATAACTCTTCTTGTCCTCTTCCTATCCCATTCCAGTCTGTCTTTTCTCTCTTAAGGATTGATACACTCCTGAGACCAGTTTGACAGGGGAGGGGTGATTTTGTGACATGGTCTGGTCTAAGGCAGTGTTCCATTTCCCACAATCGTCATTTTCACATAGGATACCTTTGGTCTTGTCCACTGGGAGCTGATGACTATCCAGTTAAATAGTATAGAGCCCCCTTTAAGAAGGCAGGGGCCTGTCCTTGTGTTTGGGAGTGAGGCAAGGGTGGTCAAGATGAATAGGCACGATTGTTGCTTCTGTGGGTCATGACTAGCATACATTTGGTCAGTATGCTGATGCAAGAACGGGCAGCGCAAAATGCCTTCTAGAGACCTTGGCATCAGGTGAGACATAAAGGCAGAAATGTCATAGTCTCAGCTGCTTTAAGGTGCTTTAAGGCTTCAATCACTATTTAAGAACCTTCGCTTCTTGCTCTCTCGGGGTTGTCGATGCTGGAAATTGTGTGTGTGTGTGTGTGTACACACGAGTGTGTGTAAGAGGGATGGTAGCACCTGGCTCCTGGAGAGGAGGGAAGTTCATAAACTTTGGGAAAACGGAGAAATTGAAAGAGGAGGAGCTCTACCAGCCAAGCTATGAAGGCAGAGAAGGATTATGTTAGCTCCCAGTTTGCTGCAATGGGATGAGGAGGGAGCAAGGGCAATGAGGCCTGGAGGAAAAAGCACATGTTTGGAGACAGAAAACCTGGATTTGAGCTCCAGCTCTTCCACTTAATTCTGTGACCTTGTATGAGGTACTTAACTTTTCCAAGCTCTGGTTTCATCATCCATAAAATGGCGATGATGATATTTCCCTCAGGGTAGTTTTGAGATTTATGCAATACTATGTATGAAAGAGTGTCGCAGACTCAAAAGTACTCTACTGGTATCAGTTACACACGCCCTTCTGATAGGAGCCTGAAGCAATCTCTGGAGTCCAGATCCTATTTGATTTAATTACACAAAACTTCCCCTCTCGGAGGCCCAGAATGAGTGACAGGGTAGAGTAGCAGGAGATGGAATCCACAGAGCTTGTGGTCATTCCCTTGAGCCAGGCTAAGACACTCCCACAGCCTTGTGTCCCAAGTCTTTGGACAAGACCTAGGGAAGCAGACCCTTACTTACTTGTTTTGTGGGAAATAGACAACTATGAGGCTTGGGCTACGAGATGACCAATAATGGAGTAATTGCTCGCTCTCCCTTCCCCAGCACACATCCTTCCTGTCCAGCCCTCAGCCACAGGTCACAGGGCTTAGCAGAAACACTTCTGTGGTTTCTGTGCTGGAGTTCGTCATTGTCACCCTCATACTCTACCCTTCTGGGCTGAGGTTTTGGGTCTCAGTCCAGTGAGCCCAGATGGGTCCCTTGAGGGGGGTGAAGTGCTCAATGGCACCTGAGGAATCCACAGTACCACAAAGTGAAGGCTAGGGGCTAAGGGGAAAGTCCTCAACTCTTAGTGCAGATAAGTTCCAATACAACAGAACCCTTAATGCTTCTTATTCTGCCCTGAAGCAGGGAGTGGGGGCTACTGTGTAAGGGCAGGCAAAAGAAATAGGTATTCTTGAAGGGGAAGGTAGTTTATTTTCTCACAAAACTCCCCTCCAGGCCCTGTCCTACCTCCTAGAGCCCTTTCCTTTCTCTCCTCTGAGCATCAGATGCTCCCTGATGCCCTTGACCCCATGGGCACTTTCTATCCCTTCAGCGGCCCTGGGAGAGCCTCAGCTCTGCTATATCCTGGATGCAATTCTATTTTTGTATGGCCTTGTCCTCACCCTGCTCTACTGTCGACTCAAGGTAAGGCTGGGCCAGGCTGAAGTGAGGGCTGGAAGGAGACGTGGGAGGAGGGTGACAGCATGGGTTTGAGCGGCGGGAATAAAAGGCTTCTCCTGTGGACTGTAGAGGGAAGGATGAGCTGCTAATTTCCCCTTTATTGATAACCTTTCCCCTACTCCAGATCCAGATGCGAAAGGCAATAGTCAGCTATGAGGTATGGACTCTCCCACCCTTGGGTGTCAACTGTTTTTCAGACTCTCAGCCCTTGTTGGACTCTAGCCTTGGGGTCTGAGCCTCTGGACCTGTGGGAGGGTATTTGTCAGGTGTTGATCTGTTTACATTTGGGGGACGGTCCCTCCCATCTCACCCTACCCCACTCTGCCTTCTAGCCAAGCCATATGGAAGAATCAAAAGTAAGGTGATAATGAGTATGTGAGAGTCATACACTGTGTATCTATGTGTGTTTGTAGTCATGTAGGCAAATGTATATTTGTTCATATCCCAGAGCATCTGTGTGTGTGCCCTTTAGCTCAGGGCTAGCCACCTCTGGCCAGATACCTCCCTGAGTGGAGAAGAAGGTACTGGAGGGCCCTGAAGGAAGTATGAGTCTCTAACACCTTGTCCTCTTTGCCTCCACAGAAGTCAGATGCCATTTACACGGTGAGTGAATCTGCCTCCCATTGCCACCACCCCCAGTTGCAGGAAGTCAACAGGAAAGGATGGAATTTTGAGTGACTGTTGGAATGAGGTGGAGTCTGTGGGGGTGGATGGGGACCCTAGGATGGGCTGGCATTCCTGACCATCTTCTGATCCCCATCTCCAGGGCCTGAGCACCCGGAACCAGGAAACTTATGAGACATTGAAGCATGAGAAACCAACACAGTAGCTTTAGAATGGATGCCCTCAGTCATTCTTCTTCTGCTCCTAGTCTTCCTTCCAGCCCTCATGGTTAACATCCACATATGCTCCCCTCTCCTGCAGTTAATGCCCCTTGACCCAACTCCCCTAATGATGCTTGTGTCTCATTAATGTTCACCAGTGGACCCTTTGCACTGTCAGAGACATGCTGGAATGCCATTCATTAACATTTTAGTCTTGGTCCCGTGCCCTACCCTTCTCTTTCTGTCCATCCCCAACTTCTACTAAGCAATACCATGAGAGCTCCTTCAATAAAGCCACTACAAACTAGGTTCTGTTTATTCATTTACCATGTATTTATTCAGCCTCTGCTAAGCACTAGGCTGGACACTGAAGATACAAGTTTGGTCATTTTTCACTAAACACCTTATTTATTTACTTATTGTGGTAAAATATATACCACAAAAACTTTGTTGTTTCAACCTGAAGATACAGTTTTGAGTATGGTAGACTTAGTCACTAAGATAATGGACTTCTGGGCTATTTTTGTTTGAGTGAAAGATGAATGTTGACTGTGGCTGGGAGAGGGGCAAGACTCTTGAGGCTGCTCAGGTGCCTTGGGATAGAGCTGGCACAGGAAGTAATGTGTTGAGAGTCCAGGCACATTTACAGATATTTTTAAAAAACAGTTGATTCTGACTCTACATGTGTCAGAGTAGAGCTTTGCTCTATAGGGTTTTTAATGGCTGATTTTTCGGAAGTAGATCGGCAGGCTTTCTTTTAAGGAGCCTCTGGGTGGACTTAGACCTCCAACCTTTTGGTTAGCAGCTGAATGTGTTAATCAGCTGCTATGTACCACCCAGGTAGGTTTTTTTTTTAAGACAGCAGAACCTAAGAAATTATTTCTGCACTCACCTTGGCCTTCTGTGTCTGGCAATAAAAGGTTGGGTTATGGAGGAACCTGGCTTTGTTCCCCAAGTAGTCACCAACCCAGATTACAGTGGGCTTCAGGGAGCACTTCCAGGGCAGCTCACCGTGTGCATGCATATAGGGACTAGCATAGCTGAAAAACCAAACATGCAGGAGAGATGGTGGGACAAGGGTTGTGTGAAGCTCCTAATGAAAGATTTTATGGGAACAGTGACTTTTCAGCAGACTCTTGGGCAAGAGGGGCTTTAGAGGGTCAACTACAGGGATGGGAGTGGGTGAGGCAAAGGAGAACAAGGCCTATCCAGATGGAAGGTCAGCTTCCTTGACCACATGGGCAAGGGGTCAAAGAATCCCTCTGGTCAGTGACTCTTATGTTTCCAGCTCTGCCAGGAGGCAAGATGCCCTGAAAGTATGTGAACCCCATCAGATGCTGCCAGTCCTGCCTCTGACTCAGCAGCGCTGTCAGAATTGGTTCAAAGTCTCCAAGCTTACCTCTCTCAACCTCAGTGCTGGGCTATATTTTGCACTGTATAAACCAAACCAAATCAAACTCATTGCCATCAGGTCAATTTTGACTTATAGTGACCCCCATTGGGTTTCTGAGGCTGTAAATTTTTATGGAAGTAGATCACCTCATCGTCCTTCTGCAGAGCAGCTGGTGGGTTTGAACCGCTGACCTTCCGGTTAGCAGCCAAATGCCTTAGCCACTACACCACCAGAGCTCCTTTTTGCACTGTATAGTGACTTACAGATTTCAAAGTGTTTTCCAGCTCATTGTACTATTTGATCATCCCTCTAACTCTCTGAGGAAATTCAAGCTCTTTGAAGTTAATTAATTTGCCCAAGGTCATCTTGCAAGTGATAGAGCTGGGATTCACACTGAGATCTCTTTGTCCCCACATATTTTGCCACATGAGAGGAAAAAGAAAAAAAAATGGTATTAGGAAAGAGAAGAGGAGGGAAGTAATTATGAGTGGTGAGAGTCTTGAAGTTGTCCTCCCTAGGACCTCCCATCTGCCCTTCTTTCTCTCCATGATCCCTGAAGCATTTCCCTGGGACTCACTTGGCCTGGGCCTGAAGCTCTGGGGCCTTGACCTTCTCCACCAGCTCCTCAGATTGAGGAGGCTGATGAAAATAGGGAAGAAATTGAAGCCGTCTCCAGTGTATGGGGGAAAGGTAACTTCAAATGAGATATGAGAAATGAGCCAGAGTAGGGAAGCAACTTTTTTAAAGATGAAGTGAGAAGAAAGTTTCATTGGAAAATGCTTAATTTTCCTTGCTGTACATTTTGAGATTGTGATTCACCCCACCCCAGCCCCTGCCCCCTAATATCAGTCCAGCCTGGTTTCTGTCCCATCTGGATTTAATTAAGATCCCAGAGTTTCTCTAGTCTCACCTATCTACCATGATGAGTACCTGTCAGGCCTCTAAATGACCTGACATAGTTGATAGCTACTATTTCCAGGCTAGTTCTATTAAAAACACCTTGATACTAGTGGGGAAAGGATTTGGAATGGGTCTTCACCAGACAGGGGAGCTAGCTGAGAGTTTTTGAATGGAGGAATGAGAGCACCCTTTGGGAGAGGAGTAAATCCAGGTCTTTTCTGTGGGTTTTACTGTGGGAGGGGAAAGCATAATGTTTCCTCAGCTTAGATGCGAAGGGACGATCATGGGTGACACTATAAGCTCATTCCTGGTAATCTTTCTCTTTTTCACAAAATGCTGAAGAGGAAATTCTAAGGGGTTCCCTCATTTTCTATGACTCCTAGATGTCTAGGGATTCAATTCATGAGCTTTCATTCCTCTCATGGTTCCATGTCCAATGCAAAGCTCTTTAGTGCTCCATGAGAGAAGCTGTTCCCAGGCCTTAAAGGGGAAGTGTTGGGTTTGGAAAAGAATGAAGGGTCACAGGCATCCTCACGTTGTCATTTCTACCATCTGTCTCTTCAACCCTCTCTCCACCACCCCACACCAAAGCCTCTCTTCTTTTAAAATCAGATTTCTCTCTGTCCTTTCCCTTCCCTCCCCCACTCCTCCTATCTTTCATCCCTAAAACACATCAGGCTCACAGCTTGACTCCTCAGTGTTTATTGTAGAAAATAGGGGTGAGTAGAGAGAGAAGCTTTAGGCCTGGCCAGTGAGTGTTTTAGAGGCCAGATAAGGATGAAAGACAAAGGTCTGGAAACCTCATTTGGTGGGAGGCTGTGTTTTGAGGTCCACAAATTTGTTGAAGAAGTTAACCAGATCTGTTCCAGCCTTCTTGACCAAGGGTGTCAGATGCTCCTTCGTCTTCTCGAAGTAAGCCCTGGATATGTGAGGACTAGAAGTCAGTATGAGGGACCCTAGGTAACTGGGGTGGAGGCTTGTTGGTGGTAGGTCAGAGCAGACTGACCCATGATTCCAAACTCTGGTGCCTGGCCCATCTTAGCATGGAAAAGCCCCAGGAGGAGAATAAAACCTTCTACAAGGCAAAGGAGTATATGCTAGAGATAGAATTCAAGGCCCCTTTCCTGCTGTCTCTATTTGTCTAGGAAGCTAGTGGGATCTGGGGGGAGGGTCATGAAAGGATTTTTCTCTATTATTTATGCCTAATCTTCCCTAATCCCTACCCCTGAGTTCAGTCCTCCCTAGGACCTCCCATCTGCCCTTCTTTCTCTCCATGATCCCTGAAGCATTTCCCTGGGACTCACTTGGCCTGGGCCTGAAGCTCTGGGGCCTTGACCTTCTCCACCAGCTCCTTGCCATATTCACTCATGGTCTGGAAGTACTGAGAAACCAGGCTCTGTAGATTTGGCTCCTCCGCCTGTCTCCGAACCAAGGCCCCTGTATGCACACACACATTCTTCTCAGTTGGTCCCACAGCAACCTCGTCCTGGCTGCTCACCACATCCTCTGCCAATACCCAGTCCTAGCTCTCAGCCCATGCCCCAAACAGATGTCCAGCTCCAGGTCTTTGGATGAGCTTTCTAGGCTTTCCTTTGAGCCTATAGTTGCCAGACCTGGGCACAGAAGCACAGACAGATGGATAGCTAGGACCATCAGCACCATCTTCTCCACGCACCTGCCCTCTCTTCCATATCATACCCACCTTCAAGGCTGCAGATGGTGAGGAGCAGCATGGTCATCGCAAGCAGCTTCATGGTGGTAGCGGCAGGGAAGGCGGCCTGAGAACAGGAGAGGAGACACTAAAGTCCAACGGTTTTCAACACCTCCCCAGGGATCTCCCTACTTAAGTCCCCACTCCAACCTGATTCCTTCCCTTTCCACAATTCAAACCCAGCCTTCTTTGAACACTGCCCACATTCCCTGTTCCTTTACCCTACCTAGTCCGTGTCTCTGCCCTTGGTGTCTGTGCCTGGCCTGCCTGACCAGGGAAGTAATAGATATATACCTATTTCCCCACCCCCTGTCAGGTGACAGATTGTGGAGGGGCCCAGCGGGGTAGGGGCTATGTTGCAGTAAACAAGTTGGAGAAGTGGGGGAGGAGGAGAGGACAAACTGGGAGATTTATGGTGATGAGATGAGAAGCAGGGGCTATAGGTCTTAGTGGAAGGAAGAGGAAGAACTTTAGGCCTCTTTGGGATTCATTTTTGGGGGATTCTGGGCTAGCAGTCCTTGGTTTTGAATGCAGCAGGAAGAAAGACTCCTACTTCTTTCTCTGGAAAGCTCTGACATATCAAGCTTTCAGCCCTTAGTATCTTTAGTCTACCGTGGGCAGCTTTCATCTCTCCCACCCTACCCCTTTTCACTGCAACTTGGCAGAGTGGTATTGGAAAAAAAGGAGAAAGAAAAGGGGAACTATAATCAGGGGCACGCGTGAGAAGAACAGGGCTTAAGGAAGTAGAGGTTAGGGTCGGAGGGCAAATGTGATTGACTCTGTTCCTTTGTGAGTTAATGTGTAATGAGATGGGGAGAAAACATGAGAGCCCAGAATGACCCTCCTGGGTGCTGATCAATGAGCACACCCTACCCTCCAAAAATCAAATTAAAAAAACAGTTTATCTCCCCCTCATCACCCCCCCCCCCCCCCACTGATGGCTCTGGCAGGAAAAAAAAGATAGATTTCTGCCAGGCTAAAGGTTGAAGGTCCCTGGTCATTTGATCACTTTATCAGTTCTAGGTAGAAGTCAGCCAATATTGAGTTAAGCAGGGGCGTTAACATCCCTCTGGTCAAGGCCCTGGCCCTTGTTCCAGCTCTGATTGTGAGTAAGAGCAGAGGTATATTGCCCAAGCCTGAAGCATTTGGGCAAGGTCAGCTAAATAAACATCAAAAGCATGGGTATCTCTGACCCTTTTGCCCTCAAAGCCCACTGCTTCCTGAGAGATGGGGGTGGAGGTGTGAGAGCTGGTGAGAGAGGCAGTGACTAAAGCCCAAGAAATCTTCCTCCATTCTCAATTATTCTCCTAGTAGGATCTTTCTCCTACTATTCCAGTGGAGTGCTTATTGTGTGAGTTACCCCCATTGATTTGCCCTTGGCCCTGAGGTGGAGCACATTTGGGGACATGAGTCTGCATTCCTGGATTTTATTTGCCAACTCTGCCTGGGGGTTCATCAGGGAAAGAAGGACTAATTACAGGGGCAGTTGTTTCAGGGAATATTTCTCTCAGAACTAAGCCGGAGAGCTACTGCTCCTCTCACACATACTCCCATTCCACTGGGAGGAAAGGATGGCGAACTCTGACAGATCTACACGTCTGTCCTGGAGGGATGTGTGTGTCTATGTCTGAGGGAGAATTGTTCTTGTGAGTAGTAGTCACGTAGTGGTGTACGGTGGTGGGCTTTCAGGTCTTCCAGGGATTCTCTATGGGGAAGAGAGGGGGGTATGAGCGAGGGCACGAAAGAAGTCTTCACAATTGTCCCCACCACCATCCTTCGCAAGACACAAGAGTACAGATTCACAGTTTCGATTTTCTCATTGGGCAGAAGGGTGTTTCAGTGGCCGAAGCTGTAAGATGCTCCCCCTAGTGTCTAGTACACTCACAGTTCCTGCCGGACCTTGGAGAGGCCGGGCATCTACTACAGTAAGTCAAAGGATCCACCAATCGAATTCCGTCTGCTTCTGCTGCCGCGCCCGGATTGCAGCTCTCCGGTTGTGAGGCCTGTCGCTCCTTTGCTTCGACCTCTCCCATTAGCCCCTGAGAGAACAAGGCCGCCTTTTTTCCTCAATTGGGCGGGACCCAATCGGGGAGAGGGAGGTAGGTTAGGTATTTGATATCTTTTTTCGCCCGGTTTCAAGATGGCGTTCGTGACCACGCAAAAAGTGCCGTGTGAAGCCTTAATTCTGCCATCACTCAAGATGGCCGCCTCCATCAAGATGACCGGGGTGTGCCGGGGGGAAAGGGGCAGCAAGATAGTCTGAGACGGTAAGGGCTACTACTCCATTGCGGGCCTGGCCTGGAGGCTTGGGAATGAAGAGTAGAAAAACTGGGACGCTGGGTAAGGTCTGTGGTAGGGGCTGGGATTAGAGAGTGGAGGAGGGGACGGGGTGACAGGTGGGAGTGAGAGATCAAAGATGGAACGGAGTGTGCATGGGGTTCGATCTCTCCATCGGTGCTGTCTTCTACTACTATTCCAGGTCTAGCGTCGGACCATGTGGAAGTTTCTGGGACTAGGGTGCCTGATGATGGGGGGTGGGGTCCGTGGGGGGTAGAGGGAGCAATAGCGTCCTTTCCCAGGCTAACCCCGGCCCCTCCCCCTCCTCTGGGATGAAATGGGGAACACATTGGGCCTGGCACCCATGGGGGCTTTTCCCCGCCGAAGCCCCCGTCGAGAGGAACCTCTGCCCAATCCTGGGAGCTTCGATGAGCTGCACCGGTTATGCAAAGGTGGGAACTTGGCAATAGGGTGTCTCAAGTTGGAAGGGAAAGAGGAAGGGAGGGTCTTGAATGCTGGCTGTCCAATGATGGGAACAGGAAGGGGGTGATCACAGCTGGACACCCAGCTTCAGGGAGGATCACGTTCCAGAATAAAGTGGAGCATTTTGTTGCAAGACTTGAAAGGAGGTCAATTCCTCTAAAGTACTTCCTATGGGGTTGAAAGGGGAGACTACCTCATGGGCTAGGGGTTCCTTTTCTGTACACTGCGCTTAATCCTTTCGTTCCCCTCATATTCCCTTCAGATGTATTTCCAGCACAGATGGAGGGAGTGAAGCTCGTTGTCAACAAGGTTCTGAGCAGCCATTTCCAGGTGCTCCAACTTCTCTGACCCCTCCGTACTAGTTTTCCTTGCCTGTCCCCTGGCCCTCTTCTCCTTTCCTTTATATACCAGACTTAGGTTATATGAATCAAAAGAAGCCCTGGTGGCACGGTGGTAAGCATTTAGCTGCCAACTGAAAGGTTGATGGTTCAAATCCACCAGCTGCTCTACGGGAGACAAATGTGGCAGTCTGCATACATAAAGCTTACAGCCTTGGAGACCCTATGGACCAGTTCTACTCTGTCCTATAGGGTTACTATTAGTCAGAATCTACTTGATGGGAGCAGGTTTGGTTTGGATTTTTTTATGTGAGTCAAATGAGGGAGGATATGGAGCTTTCTTTACCTCCCTTGCTTGTGGGACTTTATGTTTTTAATCTGGTGACTCTTGGTGTATGGTGGGATGTTTGGGATTCTTAAGAGGTCCTCTGGGTGCAGAGATGAGAAGATGGGATGCAGGATTGAAATGGTGCAGGAGTGCTTTCTCATCCAATGACTCCTTTTTCCACAGGTGGCTCACACTGTGCATATGAGTGCCCTGGGCTTGCCAGGCTATCACCTCCATGCTGTCTATGCGGGAGACTGTCAGCTTAGTCCCAGTGAGGTGAGGGCTCCACACACCTGGATCATCTCCCTAAAAGCCCACCTGGTAGCCAGGTCTGGAGGAGGAGGAAATGTGTGTATTATAGGGGAGGATGGGCAAGGCACCTGATTCTGTGTCTTCTAAATGGTAGGTAAGCGGAAACTTGTGTGAAGAACCCAGAGTTTGTCTTTATGGCTCCACCAGGGGGCGTCAGGAACTGTTACGGAAATCTTGTATTGGAGTTAAGCATCAAGGATCTGCCCTCTCAACAGGTGTTCCCCACTGTGGTAGGGGATATGGACAGCAGTGGCAGCCTCAACGCCCAGGTCCTTCTCCTCTTGGCTGAGCGGCTCCGAGCCAAGGCTGTCTTCCAGGTGACCCTGCTTCCTGCCTCCATCTCCTGAGGCATTTCCTCTTTCTTCCCAATGAGTGAACTGTTGTGGAGACATTAGTGGGAGGGGCAGAGGCAATAATGATCTTACTGAGGGAAGGACATTTTACTTATTGCTTTCCCTACCCAGACGCAGCAGGCCAAATTTCTGACTTGGCAGTTTGATGGCGAGTATCGGGGGGACGACTACACAGCCACTCTGACCCTAGGGAATCCTGACCTGATTGGAGAATCTGGTGAGGCATTGGGGACAGAATTCTTTTTACCTTGGCTGCCCACTTAGGAGCTCTGGTAGTGTAGTGCCTAAGGCATTTGACTGCTAACCAGAAGGCTGGCAGTTCAAACCCACCAGCCACTCCTCAGAAGGAAGATTGGGCAATCTATTTCCGTAGTGATACCACCTTGGAAACCCAAGGAGGGGTTGCTGTGAATCGGAACCGACTTGATGGCAGTGAGTTTGTTTTTTTTTTTTGGCTGCCCACTTACTAATGTTGGCTTGTTCATCTGTATAGTTCAGGAATTAGGAAAGGAACTTCTTGGGGGTTGGGGTTCCTAGGGGTAAAGGACCAGGTCTGGATGTTGTCTTTATGGCTGCTCCCTGACTCCATGTCTCCATTCTCCTCCATAGTGATCATGGTCGCTCACTTCCTGCAGAGCCTCACGCATCGGCTGGTGCTGGGGGGAGAGCTAGTTTACCACCGGCGGCCAGGCGAAGAGGGGGCCATTTTGACACTGGCTGGGAAGTACTCGGGTATGGGGTGAGGTGGAGTAGTGACAGGGAGGGACAATTCTGGACTATGCTGGGGTTTCTGACCTGTGTCCTACTACAATAATGTTCTTTTCCCCTTCCAATTTGGTTTTTATAGCTGTGCACTGGGAAGCTACATTGAATGTGGGGTCAGGCGGGGCCCATGCAAGTTATTACCACAGAGCAAACGAACAGGTGAAACTACCGATCCCATCTCCCACCCAAGAATGTCAGCTCTACCCTTTTGCACCTCTGGACCTCCACAGGCCTTGCTGACCTATTATGCTCCTTACCTACATATACATTTTCATGAATGCCTTCATTCCTGGTGCTGATGATCCTCTGTCAGGAGCCCTCTACTCTTCACTGATCATGATCCCTCTCTCATCCTTGCCCATGGTTCTCAGGTTCAGGTTGGAGTGGAATTTGAGGCAAACACAAGGCTACAGGACACAACCTTCTCCTTTGGTTACCACCTTACTCTGCCCCAGGCCAACATGGTATTTAGAGGTGAGGATTATTGCACTGATGTTCAATTTGCTGAGGGATTTAGGGGTATAGAGGGTGAGGAAGCCCTATCTTAATTCTGCTAATCCTTTTCTCCAAGCCTTGTTAAGTAACCTATTTGTTGCTGTCTTCCTCAACAGGCTTGGTAGATAGTAACTGGTGTGTGGGTGCTGTGCTGGAGAAGAAGATGCCCCCCTTGCCCGTCACTCTAGCCCTCGGAGCATTCCTCAATCACTGGCGCAACAGATTCCATTGTGGCTTCAGCATCACTGTGGGCTGAGGTTGTCCCTGAGCCCCCAGAGCAGCTGGAACCTCTGAGTCAAGTGCCCTAGGGCCAGAGACTAGGCCCTCTTCCAGAGCCCACCTTGCTGGGTGGCCTCTAAATCCTAGGAGCAGAGTGGAGACAGAACCATTCCCTCCTCAGAACTGGAGCTGTCACAGGGGCAGTTTATGAGGCAGTGGCTTGAGGCTTCCACCTCTACCACCAGCCCCACTATCATCTTCCTCATGTTCTTAGGGCTTTGGACTAAAGGGAATGATTGAGGGTATGTCTGGTTGAGTTTTCCCCTTCACTTTCTTTCCCTTAGGCTTAAAGCTCCTAGGCTCTTCCTCTTCAGAGCAGAAAATTCTGCATGGGATTAGCTTCCCATCCTGTTTTCTAGCCTAGAACCTCCCAAGGCTAGGAAAGAAGGGCTAAAGGGCTACATCTCTGGCCTCAGAACAAAGAGCCCACCCATTCCCAGAAGGAGATTTACCTTGAAGCCCTGAGGCTATCTCCTTCCCAGTCTTCTGTGCTTCCAGAGAAAGACTTTGTCCCCATGGTCATTCCCCACTCCCTCCATGATAGCATGAAGAGGCAGTTTTTGCTTTAGTCTTTCATTGCAACCACTGAGCTCTCTTTCCATTGATCCCAACTTCTGATCTCAGTATTCTCCCCTTCCCAATCCAGTGTATCCCAGATGGGCTGGGGAAAGAGATGAGCCAGGGTCTCAGCTGCAGATCTCCTGGAGCAGTGGCATCATGGCGGCTAGCCCCTGGAGGTGCTGAATTTGGTACCCATATGCATTGTTAATACTCCGGAGGTCAGCCAATAGGCCCAGCAGCTTTGCATACAGAAACCTTTGGAGAAAGCAGTGGGGTCATGAGGGAAAGAGGAGAGAAATAAGGCAGTTGGTAGTCTTTCCTTGAGGCCTTGGTCCCCTGAATTGCCCTTCAGTGAAGCTAGTGACCACTAGAGAAAATCATGCTCTGGTATGACAAATTTAATAATAGATCCCAAAGATGCCCAAGGAGGCCACTGTCTGATGCTGTCTTCTCTCAGCATGCCCATTTTCCCCTAAATCCAGAGCTCTGAGGACCAAGTGTGAAGAAAGCCCCAGGCCCAGAATTTCAACTCTGTGGAATATGAGGGTTTGGCCTTCTAGAGCAGAATCTAGAAGGTGGGTGTGTTCTGTGATATAAAGAGTCCCTCTTCTGGCCAAACTGGCTCACTGAGGAATGAATAAGAACAGAAGTGGAGCATACCTAAGAGCCTGTATAGATCGTAGACTCTTGAGCCAGTGTCTGGCTTTGGCCATGAAACTATAAATGACTGTATCAAGGGGAATGAAAAATGAAAGGAATTGGCCCAACAGAAAGGAGGTGAAGGGCTGAGGAAAAAGAGTTTACAAGACTCTTGGAAGGTTCCTTTAATCTGGATAATTTGGTGGATGTCATCAATCTCAGGAATGCTATTTTACAGGGCCTGTGAACTACTACTTTGCATCTCTACTGAATAATAATAATAATAATAAACCTGGAAAAAGTGAGGTGAAACAGCATCAGGAACAATTTGGATGCCTCAACTATGTGAGATGGGGATGGCCAGAGGGAAGGACTAGACTTGGTTCCCCAAAAGAAAGGACAGAAAAAGATTTACCCTGAGCTCAAATATCTCCTAGCTCCTTGCCCCAGCATGACCTCCAAGCCCCTAGTCTCCCATTGTACCGATTGTGGGGCCTTGAGTGCTGGCCCTTGATGAAGCTTTGCAGAGTCAGTGCCATTTCCTCTTGCACCTGGTCGATCTCTTCTCTCTGGGTAACCCCAGACCGGTCTGTAGAATAGGGAGCCAAGATGGACAAAGTAGGGGGCAGGGGTGGGCTGTACCAGGGGGATAAGGCTGGAATAGACTCACTCTACAGGTTTAAAGGCTAGAAGGCTGGGGATGAGTGGATTCAAGGAGCTGGGAGTCTGGGTAGAGGTGTTGGAGCAAAGCTTGTGGGCTTTCGGGGATGCTCACCAGGAGAGAAGAGGGCCATGGCAGCCATGAGCACATACTCAGGCTCCTGGAGCTTTAGTCGCCGCAGTGTCCCATGGAAGCGAAAGAGCAAGTCCATAAACTCTGCCTGGAACCCCACTATGAGAGATACAAGACTTAGGATCCTCCAGGTTACCTGACCACCTACCATACCATAAGGACATATGCCCTCTGCTGCTCCAGCACTATCGCACCTTGGATTCCATCTTCCATTGTGTAGCGAAGGGGTCCGCAGAGGAAGTTTTGTGTTTGGAGACAGAAAGTGGTATTGAGTGCAATGTGACAGATTTCCACAGCTGCTCCCTTGAGAAGGGAGATCTGGTCCTCCATGGGCAGAGACCTGTAGGGAGCAGGAAACAAGGGGACTTTAGATTCTAGCCTGAACCTCAGAGAGGAGAGGTACTCCCACTCCTGATTGAGACATTTACAAACAGAGCTAGGAATTCAAGTCCTAAAGTTTGGAAAGGCTGAGGAATGGGTTAATTTGGTCAATAATTGTGTGTGTGTGTGTGTGTGTGCGCGTGTGTAATACACTGCAGTATTGGCTTTCTAAAATGTGATGGGAGGTCACTCACCGGAAGAAGGGCAGATCCTTGGTGAACTTGATGACTTGCTGTACCATGAAAGTGCTGATGTCTGCAAAATGCTTGAGCAGAGGCAGCACAGGGGCCAGAGTGGGCCAGGGCTGGTGGTGATGGATGAACAAGTGAGCTGGAGGCTGCAGAGATCAGAGCATGAGGCCTTGGCCCTGGGACCTCTCTAGCCTTATCTTGGAAGGGTTCTGGGCTGAGGAGCCTGCCAGGCTAGGGTTCTGGAGAAATACTGTACTTGAGATCGGTGCTTGGCATGCAGCTCTTCTCCCTCAGGCCAGCTTCCTTAAACCCCCTTTTGGTCATACATCAGCCCAAATCCTGCAAATGCTTACTCTGAACTGTACAAACTGGTCAAACATGTTGCCCATGTGGCAAGTGTGGGCCTCCAGGAGTGTCTGGATCAGCTTCTTCTGTTCCTTACTCAGCTGCATAGGTGCTTGCTCTGCCCGCTGCTGGGCCTGCTTTGCTCGCCGCAATGCCAGGGCTTCTGCTGACAGGATCACTGTGCCGGGCAAGAATTGAGACAAAGCTATGCAGAACAGCAGAGAGCACCTTTCTCTGTCCACCTTGGGCCTGAGGTTCCTCAGTTGCCCTGCACAATGGAGGGTAGAAGGAGGAGGGTTCCAAGGGTTTTCTTGGCCTTTACAGCTCATGGTGGCAGGGGGTTCCTGCACTCTCACCAACACTGAGGCACTGCAACAGAAATCAGTGCCCTGTGGGAGAGAAGGGAAGGGTAGAGAGCAAAGCAGGAAAGTTGTAAGACAATGATTGGTCTGTGAGGAGATGTGAAAGGGAGAGAGGTCTTGATACCTAAAACAATACCTCATCCTTGCATAGTTCTATAATTTTAGTGGTTCCTAGGTTAAATCTCACTGGATGGAAACAACCCTATGGGTGGATAGGGCAGGTATTATCACTCATAGTTTTCAGGGTTAGAAATATTCCAGAGATGAATGGGTAACCAAACTATGGTACATTCACACAATGAAATACTATGCAATATTAAAGAAAAATGAAGAACCCACAAATCACCTCATAACGTGGATGAATTTGGAGGACATTATGCTGAGTGGGAGCTCTGGTAGCATAGTGCCTCAGGCATTTGACTGCTAATCAGAAGGCTGGCGGTTCAAACCCACCAGCCACTCCTTGGAAGGAAGATGGGGCAATCTACTTCCGTAGTGATACTGCCTCAGAAACCCAAGGAGGGGTCGCTATGAATCGGGTCCGACTCGACGGCACATAACAACAACAACATGCTGAGTGGAATAAGTCAATCCCGAAAGGACAAATATTGTATAAGCCCATTATTGTGAAAAGTTAAGGAAAGGTTTATGCAGGGAAGGAAATTTACTTTGTTGGTTATTAGGGATGGGAGGGAAGAAGAAGGAAAATTTCTAACTAGCTAAGAGTTACATGTTGATTTGGGTGAAGGAAAAGGCAATATAACAAAAGGGTATGACCAGTACAATGACAATAGGGAAAAGGAGAACACACAAACATACACAAAAGATAACAGAGGCAAATACTATTATATACACAACACTGCATTACCAGTGGCAACAAACACTAGGCTATGGGTGAAAGCATAGACAGGTAAGAAGATTAGGTGTGAGTAGGCAAATAGGAATGGACCTAAGACCAAGGATAGATTTGGCTGAAGAGAGTCTTACATATGTACCTGTGCTACAGAAATATCTATATGCAGTACAGAAATAACAGGAGACAAGGTTGGAGTAGCTTCTCAGAGACAACCAGACACCTTAAGGGAGAGAGTCACTGGGCCTACATGCTCAGGACCATAGTCTTGGGTACATAAAAATCTTGTTACACATCCTACTTTGGCAGGTAGCAACTGGAGTCTTAAAAGCTATCGAGAAGCCATCTAAGATGCAGCTATTTGTTTCTCCTTATTTGGAGCAAAGAAGAGTAAAGAAAATAAAAATCATTTGGAAACGGTAAGTCCAAGGATATGATGGACCATGGGGACCTCAGCCTTCACAAGCCTAAGACCAGAAGAACTAGATGGTGCCTGGCTACCAATGCCAACCACTCAGAAAGGCATCAAAATTGGAGATCCTGGATAGAGTGGGAGAAAAAAAATGTAGAACAAAATTAAAAAACACAAAAATGACCAGAATTACTGATCAGAGACTGGTGGAACCCCCAAGACTATGGCCTCAGGTTATCCTTCAGGCCTGCAACTGGACTCACTTCTGTGGATTAGCTCTCAACCAAAGAGTAGAAAGACCTACAAGCAGAAGGCCTACCCCAAGGAGATGCACCCCCAAGACCAATCAACCATGAGACATCAGGAGGGCAGTATTTGCACAGAAATAAAGCTGGACAGACAGGAATGCATAGGTTAGAAGGGCACAGGCAAGGGATAGTCACAGGAAAGAGATGGGAAGAGAGCTTTTTATGGTTGGGGATTGTAATCGGGGTATGAAGCCAAATATGCATGAACTGTTGTGAGTAAAACGAATTTGTTTGTAAATTTGTACACATATCACAATAAATAATAATAATAAATAAATAAAAGAAATGTTCCAGAGACTGGTCCAAGGCCACAAAATATGTAAGCAATGTATATTGAATTCAAACCAAAATCTTTTGACTTCTATCATTTCCTTTCCACTGCTCTGTATTGAAAAGTAGTGTGATGTCATGGAAAAAAACAAGAGTTTGGGAGTCAGACAGACTTGAATTTGGATACTGGGTCATAACTTTTTAGCTGAGTGAACTTGAGTAATTTAACTTCAAGCCCCAGTTACGTCATCTATTGGGAGCATAGCAATATACTCTCTGGCACAGAGAAAGCATTAAATAAATTAATTCAACAATTACTGAGTACCTACTAGATGACAGGCACTATACTCAGGAGACAGAAGAGGAGAAACAAGCCATATGAATATCTACAGGAAGAGTATTGCAGGTAGAGGAATTAAAAGAGTAAATACAAAAGCCTTAGGGGAGGATATGCTGGTGTGTTTGAGGATGTCAGGGAAGTCAATTTTGGTTAGAATGGCTCAAGCAATGGGGAAAGAGTAGGAAATAAATTCTGAAAGGTGGAGTGGGAGAGCTTGGCCATGTAGGTCATGAGATTACATACCCTAAAAATGATGGGGAACCACTGGAGCTTTTGAGCAGAATAGTGACATACCTAACTTATTTCAAAAAGCTTACTCTGCTGCTGTATGGAAAGTGAACTTGCTCTTTAAACTTTCACCCAAATCACAATTAAAAAAAAAAAAAAAGCTTACTCTGTCTGCTATAAGTGAATATGCTGGGACAAGGAAGAGCGAGCAGAGACTGAGTTAGTAGATTCTTGGGATGGTAAGGGGCCACTTACTGTCCTTCCTCATGCCAACATTTAGGCACTTCTGCAACCTGCAGGCTGGGCAGTGGCGCCTCTGGACCTTACTGACCTCACAGCTTCCAGCAAAGGGGCAGGTGAGACCAATATTTTTGCTGGCTGTTCGTCTGTGAGAGACAGGCATTGTTAGGAACAGGGACGGCAGTGAACAGGCAGGTGGGTATGTGATCTGAAAGCCTGGGAATCTGGTGACATAGGCTGGTCTGTACTGTACACAAGGGTCCCCAAATGTGGTTCAAGCATTTCCATGGTGACACAGTTGACATAGTTCTTAGCTTGGTGATTTGTAAGTAGTGGGTGCATGATAAGTACTCTTGACTAATGGGGCATGTCTATAGGACAAATGTTTGGCCTTCTCTCTGTTTCTACAGTGTTGGGGTTGGCAAGAAGTGGTATCTAGCTACAGGATTGTTGGGTTCTAGGGTACAAGAGTAATTAGCTGGAAAAGCTCAGGTATGTTTCAGGACTCAAAGGCTGACTGACAGGTAGTTTGGCGGGTGTTTTTCTATTGGGGAGGAGGCTCTCACCTGAAGAAACCCTTGCATCCCTCACAGGTCAAGGCATGGAAGTGATAGCCTGTGGCTCGGTCTCCACATACCATACAGTTCCGTGGCTCATCTTTTTCACTGGCCATGGCCTCAGGTGTTGGGGTAGCCTTCACAGACCCCTGAATGTGGAAGGGGTTAACAGTTAGCTCTGGACCACCCTTGGCCCTCTTCTCCCTTCTGCAGAGCCTCTACCCAAACTTACCCTAGGTCTGACCCCCAGCATTACCTCTATTTATTGCTTTTAGTCTTTGCCACCCAACAGATTTCCTACCTGCTCTTCTTAGGCATCATGTCACCTTCAGGTCAAGAGTCTGGTGTGGGATGTCTCTCCTCTACCTCTTACCCTGACTCTGCTTTCCCTTTGATCTCAGGAGCTGCCAGTATTTGGAGTTAGGGATTATGGCCCTCAATACCTGGAAAATAAGAGACATCTCTTGTCCGTGGCTTCCAGTCGCTCTCAGTGACTGCCTAGGCTGGGCACAGACTCTGGACCCAGGGCAAAGGACTGGGTTGGGGGCAGGTTTTCCCAGCATGCCTATGGTGTGGTGCTGGTTCCTGGCACATTGGAGAGGAAGTCTGATGGGTGAAGGCCTCATGCCTCATTAGAAACTGCTCCTTATCAGGCCCACTGAGGTTTTTTCTACTGCCGAGCTTCAAGCCTAGATCTGCAGCTCCTCTGTATGAAATCTTAGATAAGCGGGAAGAGAGAAGGAGAGACTGAGCAAGCTTGTTCACAAGCAGTATGTCAATAGTAAAAGAATAGAGGTAAAATTGCACAAGGCTCCCAAAAGGAAAG
The DNA here is from genome assembly GCF_000298275.1 of Orycteropus afer afer. Taxonomy (NCBI): domain Eukaryota; kingdom Metazoa; phylum Chordata; class Mammalia; order Tubulidentata; family Orycteropodidae; genus Orycteropus; species Orycteropus afer. The sequence continues at coordinate 6,437,092 of NW_006921780.1, forward strand.
TTTTAAACATGAGACTGGGGTCTAAAAAAAAAAAAAAAAAAAAAACCTAACTCACTGTCATGGTGTCATGGAGTCAGTTCCGACTCACAGCAACTCCCCTTGGGTTTCCAAGGTGATAAATCTTTATGGAAATAGATTGCCCATTCTTCCTTCCGTGTAGTGACTGGTGAATTTGAACCACCAACCTTCTGGTTAGCAGTCAAATGCCTCAGGCACTATACCACTAAACCTCCTTAGGTCTAAGTAAGAGCCTGTGTAAAAAGCTAAAATAAATCCTACTTTCTAACTAGGAAGGGCTGAGAACTAAATCATAGTGCTCTCTAATAAATTATAGGTAATTGGGGTTCATTTGGAACTCTTGGACCAGAGCTGGTTTCATGGGGTTGTGTGTGCTCTAAGAAGTGTTCCATGTTTGCTTTAATGCTCTGCTTTTGCTGTCTTGAAATTCTCAATTTTTGAACAAGATGTTCTATATATTCATTTTGTACTGAGGCCCACAAATTATGCAGCTAGTCCTGTCTTGGACCCAAGATGAAAGAATCAGGAGCTTCTAACATGCTTAAGAATCAAAATCAGGAGTCTTTATTGGAGTTGTAACCCACCAGGGAGTTCTGGTAGCATAGTGCCTAAGGCACTTGACTGCTGACCGGAAGGCTGGCGGTTCAAACCCAAAGGAAGATTGGGCAATCTACTTCCGTAGTGATACCATCTCAGAAACCCAAGGAGGGGTTGCTATGAGTTGGGTCCGACTTGATGGCACATAACAACAACAACCCACCAGCCATTCCACAGAGGGAAAACCAGGCAATCTACTTCTGTAAAGAATTACCACCTCGGAAACCCAATGGGGGCCACTATGAGCTGGAATCAACTTGATGGCAATGGGTTTGAAGGAAGACTGGACTGCATAATATGGATGAACTTGGAGGACATTATGCTGAGTGAATTAAGTCAATCACAGAAGGACAAACATAGTATTAGTTTGTTGTTGTGGAGGGTCAAGGAAAGGTTTATATATGGAGGGAAACTTTTTTTGTTGGTTGCCAGGGGTGGGAAGGGAAGGGAGAGAACACTGAAAAAAAAAATGCATTAACCCATGTCACTTTAGTTTTGTGTATTTCACTGTACATAAATTATATTTCAATAAAATGCATTAAAAAAAAAAAAAAAGAAGAAGAAGAAGAAGGAAGACTGGGCAATCTACTTCCATAAAGATTTACCTCTTTGGAAACCCAAAGGGGGTCACTATGAGTCTGAATAGACTCGATAGCAGTGAATTTGAAGTTTGGTTTGGTTCAGTGCTCCATTGACACTGAAGGAAATTACATATACACATACATATATACGATACAAACATATTTTTTCTCTTCTAACATCAATGAATAGGAAAAAAAAAAAAAAGCTATTTTAAAAGCTATTGGATGTTTTGGGGATGGGTAATATGTCTTTGCTTGAGTGCAATTCTGTGAGAGTTAATACAAATTTATTTAATCAACTGATACTGATTAAAAACCTAGTACTGTTAGATATTAAGAAGCTCTGGTGGTGTAGTGGTTAAAGCATTTGGCTGCTAACCAAAAGGTCAATGGTTCAAACCAACCAGCTGCTCCATGGAAGAAAGATAAGTCAGTCTGCTTCTGTAAAGATTTATAGCCTTGAAAACCCAATGGGGTTGCTATGATTCAGAATTGACTAAATGGCAGTGAGTTTGGTTGTTTGGTTAGATATTAGGAATATAAAGGTGAATAAGATGTTCTTGTAGAGTTGAAATTCTAGTGGGGAGACAGACTTTTAAACAGCTAGAAAGGAATATAGTCAGATCAATGATGGTGCTTTGCACAGAATATTATGGAACCACAGAAGAGGAGCAACTAATCCTGCTTTGGCAAAGAGGTGTTGAGGAAGAGACAGGAAGGCTTCTGGGAGGAGTGGCAAATGAGTTGATTTTTGAAGGATAATAGGGAGCTCTGGTAGCATAGTGCCTAAGGCACTTGGCTGCTAACCAGAAGGCTGGCGGTTCAAACCCACCAGCCACTCCTCGGAAGGAAGATGGGGCAATCTACTTCCATAGTGATACTGCCTAGGAAACCCAAGGAGGGGTCGCTATGAGTCGGGTCCGACTCGATGGCACATAACAACAACAACAACAATGAGGAGTGAAGGTAAAAGATAGTCTTGGCATAGACTACAACTTGAGAAGTTCAAGGACCACATATAAAAAGAGATAATGATAGAACTACAAACAGACCTCTCTTGATGGAGCATAACATTTCAGGCTGAGAGTGGGAAGAGATAAGGGTAGAGGAGCTGGGCTGTAAGACTTAGGTTTAGGCAGGCCAGATCACAGGAGACCTTATGTGCCAGGCTAAAAGCCTGAGTCCATCAGGAAGCTTTTATAGGATTTTAAGGTGAGAAGCAGCAGGGTCCAATCTGTATTTTAAATAGCTCACTCCACTGGCTGTTTGGAAGATGTATTTGAGGGGTCAGAACTAGAGGCAAAGAGACCAGTTACAAAGATATTGCTATAATGTAAGTGAGAGAAAATTAAGCCTGAGCCAGGAAAGTGGTAAGATATAGAGGAGGAGAGAGAGGGTTTTGAGAAATAACAAACCAAAACCAAAACCACTACCACTGAGTTGAGTCTGACTTGTAATGACCCTATAGGGCAAAGTGGAACTTCCCCATAGGGTTTCCCAGGCTGTAAGTCTTTAAAGAAGTAAACTGCCTCATCTGTCTCCCACAGGTTTGAACTGCTGATCTTTTGGTTAGTAGCCAAATGACTTAGTCACTGCACTACCAGAGCTCCTTTTGAGAAATACAATGAAGGTAAAATCATTGGTATTTATTGACTACTAGAATGTTAGGTTGAGAAATACAAGTGAAGGGTGAAAGATGACTCCAGGTTTCTAGCTTGAGTGACTGAGTGGACCGTGGTACCACCAACTGGAAGGTACTATAGGAAGAGGAAAAGAAACCTTTATACTTGGACCTTGATCCACTTCCACATGGAAGGAAGACTGGGCAATCTACTTCCGTAAAGATTTACCAACTCGGAAACCCAAAGGGGATTGCTATGAGTTGAAATCAACTTGATGGCAGTGAGTTTGGTTTTTGGTTTTTGATCCACATCCACAGTCACCAATTTTACTCTAGCAATAAGTTATTAAGTGTTCACTCTGTGATTAGGCACTGTGGGGATAGATAAAAGAGGTCTTTTTTGCAGAGAAATTTACACTATAAATAAATTAAACTGCATAAATAAATTAAACTGTTAGATTTTGCAAGGTGGTTGTGAAAAGGGTGTGAGGACAGTGACCTCCTCCAACTTCACAAAACCAAAAAAAACAAACTCACTGCTGTCGAGTCGATTTTGACTCATAGCTACCCCTCCTTGGGTTTCTGAGGCAGTATCACTACGGAAGCAGATTGCCCAACCTTCCTGCAGAGGAGTGGCTGGTAAGTTTGAACAGCCAGCCTTCTGGTTAGCAGTCAAATGCCTTAGGCACTACACCACCAGAGCTCCCTCTAACTTCACAAGGGGGCAGAAAGATCTATAGCAACAACCTAAGGCTGATTCCTATGAAGCAGAGGTCAGACCTGCCTCCACCCTCCAACCTTTTTCACAATTTTGACATCAACCATCCCTCCCATAGCACTCTACTTCTCTGCAGGGTTTGTTAGGGAAGTAACAAGTTAAAATTCAGGATCAGAAATGATTAGAATACAGTTCTTCCTCAAGACATCCTCTCTTTAGTCATGCCCAAAGGCAGGCCTTTCTTCGGCCCTCAACCCCTCAGCCTGGTCTCTGCTTGGGCAAGTGTTACAAAAACTCTTTTAGCTCCACTGATAAATGCCTAGAGGCAAAATACTCCACCAGTAAACATCAGCCTGAAGACACTCGACTTTCCTGGTCTGTGGGTCAGTGAGCCTAGCTACATGGACACATGCCCAGAGGCATCATCCCACTCTGCCCCAACCCTTCTGCCCTGCAGCTTTCTCACTCACTTCCCAGAAGCCCACTGTTCTGTCTCTTGATTCAGCTGCTTCTGCTGTTGTTATTTCTCTATGCTTCTTACCATCTCTGTGTCCCAGCTTTCTGTCTCCTGAATCAAGGAGGATCAGCACATGGATCTTGGTCCAAAGGATGCGCTCCACTCCTAGCTCTTCTTCTTGATAGTGTGAGATCCCCTCTTTCCACCTCTGGGATGGCTCATTTTAAACCTAGAGAGATAGCAAAACTGACCAGTCCCCATACTGTTGTTATTGTTGTTATGTGCCATCGAGTTGGTCCCGACTCATGGCAACCCCTCCTTGGGTTTCCGAGGCAGTATCACTATGGAAGTAGATTGCCCCATCTTCCTTCCGAGTAGTGGCTGGTGGGTTTGTCCCCATATTAGGTTTCCATAAATGTCATTTGTGTGGTCTAACCCCCACAGGGTGACAGGTACCTTATTTACATTAACAAGCTATCAATCCTCTTGCATTTGCATAGTCTCACCCAGTCATCTAGTAGGAATCACAAAGACCGTTGCTAGAAGGACCATGCCAAGCAATTCACAGCACCACAGAAGTATATAATCAAACTGTGTGGTAAAGATTATGCATATTATAAGCATTAATTAGTTCATTAATTTATTCTTATTGAGTACCCAGTGTGAGCAGAGTACTATGTAAGAATCCTCACCTTTGTTAAACCTTCGCTGTTTGTAATATCATCATTTTACAGAGGAGAAAATGGGGCTCAAATTAAATAACTTCTATAAGCATCAGTATGTCCAATAGTTTATCGATGGGGGGTTCCAGCAAGATGGCGGACTAGGCAGAAGGATTGCACAGACCCTCTTCAACAAAGAAAAGGGAAACCAATTAACACAGACATAGAAGATAA
>NW_006921780.1:6449814-6478011 GCF_000298275.1 Orycteropus afer afer
ATTTCAAAGAGCAAAAAAAAAAAAAAATAGTTTATCGATGACTCTACATGAATGTCACATAGGAATCTCAAATTCAATATATCTAAAATGGAACACATTGTCAATCCCCCATAAACTAACTTCTCCTGTATTACCTAACTTGGCGACTATCTCAGCACGAAGAAATGGAGTCATACAGATTTAGACTGATATTCTGATCCTAACTCTTGCTAGCTGAATTGCTTTTCTTTCTTCTTCCCTAGGTATTTAAAATGGCTAAGACCAGTTCCATGAGGTTCTTCGGAGACAGATATCAGCTAGACTAGCCCTAGACTGAAGAAGGAAGGCAGAGTTTCTTTTTCTACATCAGCATTGAATAGTTTAGGGAAGGGTCCACACTAGAGAAGAGATACTCTGGCTCAGGACTGGGCCTGCACCTGGGGTCCCAGGATTTCCCTGGGCCTTGTTCTTAGAAAAATCCGCCCTGAAGTTCTCTGACATAAATTGGCCTTAGGGACATGCATCTCTGAGTTTGCTCTTCTATGTACAGAAACACTCTCCCATCCTGCAGTTATGTACTACAGGTTGTTCCTGGCTTTCATGACGAATAGGCTTTTAGGTTATCTGATGTCCTCACCCTTGTTCAACATGCCTAATCCAGGCCAAGATATGAGAAATGTCTGTGTTGGTTGAGGTCTGGTGGTTAAGCTCTAGGAACTTCAGTTTTCTTATTTGAAATAAAAGATTAGTAACACCCACTACCCGGGTTTATTGTGAAGGTTAAAATAATATATGTAAAATTCCTTACATAGTACTTGGAACATGGAAGGGAGCACTAGTGGCATAGTGCCTAAGGCATTTGACTGACAACCAGCAGGTGAGCAGTTCAAACCCACCAGACACTCCTCAGAAGGAAGACTGAGCGATCTACTTCCGAAGAGATACTGGCTTGAAAACTCAAGAAGGGGTCGCTATGAGTCAGAAACAACTAGACAGCATTGAGTTTAGTTTATTCCTATATTATCTTCCTTTCCCTCCCCTCTGTTGCCACCCTGTCCCAGGTGCCGAGTCAGAAGCTGGGAGTCATCTAGGCTCCTTTCTCTCCCTCACTCCCTAAAAATGATCAGATGTCTGACTTGTCATTCCTGTCTCCTGACCTCTACATCCCCACTGTCTCTTAGTTTAATGCAAGCCCTCATCATTTTCCTCTTATTACTATCATAGCCTATTAAATTATTTTCCCTATTCCTAGCCTGATCTCCCTTCAATTCATCCTCCATTCTGTTGCTATTTCTAAAATGCAAATTTGATCATTTCTCTCCCCTGCTTAAAATTCTTCATTTGCTTCCCATCACTTTCAGGATAAAATCCAATCTCTTTAGCTTGTCACACAAAGTATTTTGAGATCTAGCCCCTATTTATCACTCTGTCCTCCTCTATTCCAACTCCATTCTCTTTCCCTGATCTAACACTTCACACTAGAGCTTTAGATGTACTTAAGCAGTTAGAGTTCCCTGAACAAGCTGTGCTCACTCACCTCTGAACGTTGGCCCTTATTGTTCTGTCTGCTTGGAATCTCCATCCCCCACTTCCAACCCCCTATCCTCTGATTCTCCTGATCCTTTTGACCTTCAGGCCTGAGTGTAGCAGATCACCTTTGGGAGTCTGTAAGTTAGAGCTACACCTCTGTGGACATCTTTGTCATAGCATGTACCACATTGCAAAGCAATTGCCTGTTTATTTCTGATATTTTCAGTCTACTGTGCGTGGTTGAAGTCAGGGGCTATATCTTTTATTTTTAGATCCTTGAGGTCTTGTATATACACTCTAGGTACATATAACTCAAATCAAACACATAGCCATTGAGTCGATTCTGACTCATAGTGATCCAATAGGACAGAGTACAACTGCCCCTTAGTATTTCCAAGGCTATAATCTTTATGGAACCAGACTGTCTCATCTTTCTTCCATAGAGAGGCTAGTGGGCAGGTATAAGTAATAAATATTTATTGAATGAATTAATGGGCCTAGAATACGAATTAAGGTCTGATTCCAAATGCATGCTCTTTCTATGGCATCATACACTATTTATTGTTTGTGAATGCAATCATGCATTCACTTAACAGACATTTAACAGGCATCTAATTTGTGCCAGGAATTTTGCTAGCACTGTATGTTCTATGATTTCATCTGGACACATTCCAGTTTCTCCTTTAGCTCCTGTCTTTCAGTGCTGATTACCTTTGCTGTCCTGACTCTAGCAGAATTCCTTTTGATTATGTATCTAGTCTGATTCCTGACTCCTTTCTGGCTTCTTAACTATTGCTACCTGCTGTTCCTACCTACCATATTTGCCTTTAACAGCTGGCCTACCTCACTCATGGTCTTTTGAGTCAAATTTCCAGTCTGGGCCTGCTGTATCCTGTTTGACCTCCCAGGTCCTGGCATAAACACCTCTTTGAATAGGAAGGGTTCAGGCTACTTTCATTCCTTTGCACTTTATAATCTGATTTTAATGCTCTTTGTCTAGATTCACCAGTCATGTCTGTGGGCTAATTCAATGGCTTTTCTCTTATGTTTCTCCCAATTTAACTTCCTAATGCTTTCCATCCCCTGACAACCACATTCTTGTTTTTTAAAACTCTGTTTCTCCCTGGCCTCTATGTTGTTATGCATTCCTGGTTTTCCACTTGTATCTCTAATAGCTCTCTTTTTTTTTCTTTTTGAATTTCTCCTTTTTTCCAAAACACATGAGTTAAGAAAAACGATGTTTTTTTTTCCTCAAAGACTCAATCTCAGCTGTCTTACTTTTCTTCTTCAATGTTCCTAATAGTTCACCTATTCACAAAACTCTGGTAAAAAGTAAAAAGAACTAACATTTTAACATCATAGTTAACAGAGCACCTTTATATACCTTAGTTCATTTATCCTCATTCCAGTATGGGAATGTCTCCAAATTTACAATTTTAGTTCTGGGAATCTTGTTATTTCTTAATGGTCTTTTCTGATGCCTGTTCAGGTTAAATCTCATTCTATTTCTTTCTCTGAACTCCCACTATACCTGCTCAGATTTCTATCACAGCCCCTATATCAATATGGCATCTTTGCATATGTACATGACTGTCTCTCTTCTACTGGACTGTCACCTCTATGCTGGTTGTTTCTATTCCAACACCCAGTATAGGTCTTGACCATTGTGTGTGCTTACTAGTCAGTGAAGGTAAATTGGATGTAAAATGGTACAGCTGTGTGGAAAACAGTTTGATCATCCCTCAAAAAGTTAAACAAATGACATTATGCTGAATGAATAAGTCAATCAAAAAAAGGACAAATATTGTATGATCCCACTTTAATGAAAGTTAGGAATAGATATACACATAAAAAGAAATGTACTTTGATGGTTACCAGGGATGGAAAGAAGAAGGAGGGAAAATTATTTTCTAGATAGTTGTTGTTGTTAGGTGCCGTCGAGTTGGCTCTGACTCATAGTGACCCTATGTACAACAGAAGGAAACACTGCCCAGTTGTGCACTATCCTCACACCCTTGCTGTGCTTGAGCCCATTGTTGCAGCCAACATGTCAACCCATGTTGTTGAGGGGCTCCTCCTTTTTCGCTGACCTTCTACTTTACCAAGCAGGATTCCTTCTCCAGCAGCTAGTCCCTTCTGAAAACATGACCAAAGTGTGAGAGATGATGTCTGGCCGTTCTCACTTCTAAGGAACATCCTGGTTGTACTTCTTCCAAGACAGATTTGCTTGTTCTTCTAGCAGTCCAGCAGTCCATGATACGTTCAATATTCTTTGCCAACACCGCAATTCAAATGCATCAATTCTTCTTCTGGCTTCCTTATTCATTGTCCAGCTTTCACGTGCATATGAGGCAATTTAAAATACCATGGCTTGAATCAGGTGCACTTCAGTTTTCAAAGTAACATCTCCGCTCTGTAACACATTAAAGAGGTCTTTTGCAGCAGATTGCCCAGTGTAATACGTTGTCTGATTTCTTGACTGCTGCTTCCATGAGTGTTGACTGTGGATCCAAGTAAAATGAAATCCTTGGCAACTTCAATCTTTTCTTCATTTACCGAGATGTTGCTTATTGAGGATTTTTGTTTTCTATTTGTTGAGGGGTAATCCATAGTGAAAGCTGTAGTCTTTTATCTTTATCAGTACGTGCTTCAATTCTTCACTTTCAGCAAGATTGTGTCATCTGCATATCACATATTGTTAATGAGTCTTCCTCCAATCTTGATGACACATTCTTCTTCATATTGTCCAGCTTCTTAGATTATTTGCACAGCATACAGATTGAATAAATATGGTAAAATGATACAACCCTGAAGCACACTTTTCCTAATTTTAATTTCTTTTTCTTTTTTTTTTTTTTATTAGGATTTGGGTGACTAGTTTTAAACCACTCTATAGCCTCTTGTTTGGCTCAAATGAGTACAATTATATGTTCTGGAATTACCATGCTTTGCAGTGTTATCCATAATTTGTTATAATCCACACAGTCAAATGCCTTTGCATAGTCAATAAAACACAGGTAAATATCTTTCTGGTATTCTTTGCTTTCAGCCAAGATCCATCTGACATCAGCAATGAGATCCCTCTTCTGAATCTGGCTTGAATTTCTGGCAATTTCTTGTTATACTTCTGCAACCAGGCTTAATATGGCCCTTTTAGCCATAGCCCTCCATTTTGTGATGTATCATAAATCCTAGCCTCTATCCCCATCTTTATGGTGGGATGTATCTTGTGTCTTGCCTTGAAGGAGGGTGTGACTCAAGGCATCACACCTAGCTTCCTTGAGGGTATATATGTGAATGTTTGGGTCAAATTCACTCTCTCTTGCTCTAGATCCTGCTTGTGGTTCATCGTCATCTCACCTCCGGGCTTGAGACAGCAGTCAATCATCTAATCTGTTTATTTTATTTGGGTTTGCCTAGCCCCCTGCAACATAAGAGTGAGGAGAATCCCCCAAATGGATTTCAGACTTGACCTGACCAATGGATTTCAGACTTGCCAGACTCGCAGCCTCCACCATTGTGTGAGCCATTTCATTGGCAGTTTGTGAGTTCTGTGAGATGTAACAGTGAAATATGAAATACAGAACCCTAATGGGAGGGAGAATACTGTGGAGAGGAGCAGGAGTTGATGTTAGAGATGATGGAGTGGTACAGAAGTTTGGAAAAGTTGGGCATTTGGAACATCTTTAAATTCTCTAAACATCTATAAATTCAGTTGAGATATAATTAAGGTCATGTTTTGACTCTCGTGGACTTGTTTTAATTTTCTTTAGCTTCAACTTGGACTTGCATATGAGCAGTTGATGGTCTATTCCACAGTTAACTCCTGGCCTTGTTTTGGCTGAAGATATTGAGCTTCTCCGTTGCCTCTTTCCACAGATGTGGTTGGTTTGATTCCTGTGTATTCCATCTGGTGAGATCCATGTATATGTTGTTTGTTGTTGTTAAGTGCCGTCGAGTCGTTTCCGACTCATAGCGACCCCAATGTATATAGCCACCATTTATGTTGTTGAAAAAAGGTGTTTGCAATGAATAAATCATTGGTCTTGCAAAATTCTGTCATGCCATCTCCAGTGTCATTTCTATCACCAAGGCCATATTTTCCAACTACCAGTGATTCTTCTTTGTTTCCAACTTTCACATTCCAATCACCAGTAATAATCGATACATCTTGACTGCATGTTTGCTCAATTTCAGACTGCAGAAGTTGATAAAAATCCTCAATTTCCTCAACTTTGGCTTTAGTGGTTGTTGCATAAATTTGAATAATATTATCAACTGGTATCAAATGGTCTTCCTTGTGTGTGTGGATATTATCTTATCAATGACAACATCGTACTTCAGGATAGATCTTGAAATATTCTTTGTGACAATGAATGCCATGACATTCCTCTTCAATTTGTCATACCCGGCATAGTAGATCATATGACTATCTGATTCAAAATGGCTCAGACCAGTCCATTTCAGCTCACTAATGCCAAGGATATCAATCTTTATGTGGTCCTTTCATTTTTGACAACTTCCAATTTCCCTGGATCCATACTTCATACATTTCATGTTCCGATTATTAATGGATGTTTGCAGCTGTTTCTTCCTGTGCCTTATCAGCAAAAGGAGGTCCTGAAAGCTTTACTCCATCCATATCATTAAGGTCGGTGCTACTTTGAGGAGGCAGCTCTTCCCCAGTTGTATTCTGTGTGCCTTCCAATCTGAGGGGCTCACCATCTGGCACTATATCAGACAATGTTTAGGGCTATTCTAGAGTTTTCCAGTAATATATCAGACAGTTTTGCACTGCTATTCATAAGATTTTCATTGGCTAATTCTTTGAAAAGTGGATGGCTCCTTTCTTCTTCTGAGTCTGTCTTAGTCTGGAAGCTCCCCTGAAACCTATCCACTATGGGTGATCCTGCTGGTATTTGAAATATAGGTGGCATAGCATCCAGCCTCAAACCCACAAGTCACTCCTTGGAAGGTTGGGTGATCTACTTCCATAGTGATACTGCCTTGGAAACCCAAGGAGGGGTCACTGTGAGTGGGCTCCAACTCAATAGCAATGGGCTTGGTTTGGTTTTGGTTATAACTAGGAGTGGAGTTTCTGGGTCATATGGTGATTCTAAGTTCAACTTTCTTTCCCTGTTTTTCAATATTTTATTGCTTTTTAGGTGAAAGTTTACACAGTGAATTAAGTTTCAGGTCCAACTCAACAGCAAATAACAACAACAACATCCCATATAGACAGATCTTAAAGAACACAGTACCCAAGGCAGACATTCTTCCCTGGTGAACCTAAATTGTTGTTTGGTTTTAAGAAGACTCCAGGGGATATTTTTTATTTAAGGTTCAAAGATTATCTCAGGGCAATATTTCAGGGGTTCAACCAGCCTCCAAGGCTCCAGAAATGCTGGATTCCATGAATTTGAAATTCTGTTTTGCATTTCCTCCTTTTTAATCAATGATTCTTCATAGAGTCATTGATCAAAATATTCAGTAATGATGACCTGGCACCATGCAGTTCTTCTGATTTCATAGCAAAGGAGGTAGTTGTTCATGCAAATAATTAGCCAAACATTCCATTTCTTCCTCTTTTTCCTGACTCTGTCTTCCTCTGTTACACCAGGAAATAGAGACCAATTATTATAACTTGGATGGCCATTTGAAAGCTTTAAAGACCCTACACTATGCAATGAACTAGGAGGTAGAACAGAAGCACTAACCATGTTATTAGGCCAATTAACTGGGATGTCCCATGAAATCCTGACCTTTAACCTTCACACCAAGGAACCAACTTCCATGAGGTGTTTGCTTGTACTGCACATTTTTTATGGTTGTTGGAAATATATCTATCTACTCCTTTTTATTTTCCTGTTGTTGTACATATAGCTATCACACAACATTTGCCAATTCAAGTTTTTGCAGGTTGCAAAAAAGGAGCAGCATCTGATCTCCCCTAACTCCACAAGGGCAGGAAATATCAAGAGCAACGTCAAAACTCCAAGGCTGACTTCTATGATATAGAGGTCAGACATACCACCACCCTCCAACCTTTCTACCAATTACGACATCAACCATCCCTCCCATGGCATGCTCTACTTCTCTGCTGTGTTTGATAATTTGTTGTGATGGCCACATAGAACTCACAGATAATACTCAAGATTATGAGAAGTAACAGGTTACAATTCAGGAACAGAAACAACTCAGGATACACTTCTTTGATCAGGACAGCTTCTTCTCAGCTGTCTCTCTGGTCTCATCATTTTGGCCCTGCGGCCCCTTGTCCTCCCTCTGCCCTGCTTGGGTAAGTATTACAAAGCTCTTTTAGCTCTGTGATAGGTGTGCAGAGAAGCCCCCACTCTTCCAGCAAGCTCCTGCCTGAAGGCACTCAGCTTTCTCGCTCTGTTGCCAGGAAGCCAGCTCCTCTGTCTTGTGCTAGTCTCTTGGTTCTGTTGCCTCTGCTGCTGCCATTTCTCTGTCCCTGGTTCTCATCATCTCTTGCTGTCTCAGCAAAGTGTTATAGCTCTTTCTCTATCTCCTAGGTCAAGGAGATTTGGCATAGGGATCTCAGATCCAAAGGATGAACTCCACTCCTGGCTCTTCTTTCTTGATAGTAATGAGATCCTCCCTTACTGTTTCTGGGATGGCTCATCTTAAGTTTGAAGGAATGGCAAAACTGGCTGATACACACTTTAGGGTTCCATATACTTTTTTCCATGGTCTCACCCACACAAAGGTGTCATGCACCTTATTTACATTATTAGTAAACTGTGATAGTTGGAGCTGTGTGTCAACTTGGCTGGACCCCAGTTCTGTGTGGTTGTTCCCATGATGGGATCAGATGACTGTGTTCTGAGTGGCCAGTCTGCCCAAGGGGAGTTTCCCTAGGGGTGTGGCCTGCTTCCAAGATATCCAGGGACATCCTGGGAAGAGCCACATTCTTTGAGGGATTGGAACCCTGGTGTGTGAACTACAGACTTCCGTGAGTGAGCAGCCCACCGTTCGGCCTGGAGATCTTGGATTTGTCTTTTGTTGGAGTCAACAACTAGTGCACTGCCTGCCAGCCTTGAATCTCTCGGCCCCCTGTGCTTACGGAAGCTAAGGCTGTCGCCAGCCCATTTTCCTCCAGAGACTTGGACTTGTCGGCTTCTATACGGTTGTGAGCTATTTTCCTAAGATAAATTTCTCTCTCTCTCTCTAGATATATATATATATACACTTTGCTGGTTTTTGTGTTTCTCTAGAGAACCCAATCTAACACACTGTCCAATCCTCTTGGTGGGCCACAAGCACCTCACATTTGCATAGTCCCACCCACCATGGTTAGAAAAGTCATACCAAGCAATTCACTGTAGTGCATGGGTGCACAACTTTTTAACAGCAATTACATTAATCATCTGTACAACCCTTCCCTTAATCTATGTGATTTTTCTATCACTGTAAACCAAAAATCAGTACTGCATAGCAACAATCTCCCTTTACCCCACCTTCTCACCCCTGGTAACAACTAGTAAACTTTGGTCTCTATATATTTGCCCTTTTTTGCCTTGTTGTATACTACTAACAATATTTTCCCTTTTGTGATTTGACTTATTTCATGCAGTATATTGTCTTCAAGCTCCATACATATTGTAACATGAGTCAAGACTTCATTTCTCCTACTGGCTGAACAGTATTCTATTGCATATATCTACCATGTATTGCATTAGGCAAATCTGCTGCAAAAGATTTCTTTAAAGTATTAAAAAGCAAAGATGTCACTTTGAGGACTAAGGTGCACCTGACCCAAACCACAGTGTATTCAATTGCCTCATGTGCATGCAAAAGCTGTACAATGAATAAGGAAGACAAAAGAACTGATGATGTCTTTGAATTATGCTGATGTTGAAGAATCCTGAATATACCATGGTTTGCCAGAAGAATGAACAAATCTGTATTGGAAGAAGTACAGACAGAATGCTCCTTAGAAGCAAGGATGGGGAGACTTAGTTACTTGTACTTTGAATATGTTATCAGGGCACCAGCCCTTAGAGAAGGACATCATGCTTCATAAAGTAGAGGGTCAGCATAAGAGAGGAAGACCCCCAACAAGAGGATTTGACACAGTAGCTTAACAATGGGCTCAAACATGTTGTTGTTGTTGTTATTTGCCGTCGAGTAGGCCCCGACTCATAGTGACCCCTCCTTGGGTTTCCTAGGCAGTATCACTACGGAAGTAGGATTGCCCAACCTTCCTTCCGAGGAGTGGCTGGTGGGTTTGAACCGCCAGCCTTCTGGTTAGCAGTCAAGTGCCTTAGGCACTATGCTACCAGAGCCCAAACATAGCAATGATCATTAGGATGGTGCAGGACTGGGCAGGCTTTCATATTGTCACATAAGGTCACTACGAGTCAGAAACAACTTGATGGCCCCTAACAACAACAATATGTTTTTGTTGTTGTTTATTTGCTCATCTGTTGATTGAGCCTTATGTTTATTTTATTAATTTTTATTGTGATCTGGGTGAAAGCTTACAGAGCAAATTCACTTTCCATACAGCAGCTCACATACACTTTGTCTAATGACATTGACTGCAATTGGTCCCAATGCAACAGCTCCCCTCATACTACTTTCCCATAGTTACCTCTTCCTTGTGTCCTTCCCTCCCATGCACTCCTGCCCCCTGAGCTGTCTCCTTGTGCATACACAGCTTGATGGGGTCTTATGTTTTCTTGATATTGTCCCTCCTCTTCTGTCACAGTCACTACACTTACCTGACCTGCTGCATTTTGTATAATTGCAATACCTTGGCATGGATTGAATTGTAATCCCCCAAAATATGTGTCAACTTGACTAGGCCATGATTCTCAGTGTTGTGTAATAATTCTCCATTTTGTGGTCTGATGTGATTATCCTATGTTTTGTAAATTCTAACGTCTATGACATTAATGGGCCTAGGTAGTATTTTATTCTGTTGTATATAGGGTCAAAAACATGAGTCAAAACATGTTCAACAGCAAGTAACAACAACACGATTTTAATAAAGCAGTTGTATTAATGAGGCAAGATACAATCTACAGGATTAGATTGTATTTTAGGTCAATCTCTTTTGAGATGTAAAAGAAATTAAACTAGTGAGCAGAGATCAGAGAGACCTCAAGACCACCAAGAAAGAAGAGCTGGGAGTACAGCACATCCTTTGGACCGGGGTTCCTATGCTTAGAATCTCCTAGACCTGGAGGACAATTAATGCCAAGACATGGAGATCTCCAAAGAACACCAGGCCCACAGATGTCAACAGGAGACAAGGATCTTCCTCCAGAGCTGAGGAAGAAAGAAATCCTTGCCCTAGGGCCAGCACTCTGAATTTGGATTTCTAGCCTTCTAAACTGTGGAAGGAAGATGGGGCAATCTACTTCTGTAGTGATACTGCCTCGGAAACCCAAGGAGGGGTCACTATGAGTCGGTCAGAATCGACAGCACAGAACAACAACAACAAACTGTGGAAAATAAATTTCTATTTGTTAAAGCTGTCCACTTGTGGTACTTCTGTTACAGCAGCATCAGACAACATTTATCATGATTTCCCTGCTCGTAATCTTTCTCCTGTCAAATCATTCCTAAGTTTCCCTTGTAAGAATGTTTTTGTTGTTATCTTTGTAAAGTACTATTTGTACAAGGGCCAAGTTTAAATTCCTTATTCTGATATTCAGGGTCCTCACATGTTTTCTACAACTGACCCATCATAAACCTGAGTCTTCTTTCTTCATTTATCTCTTGTTATCATCCAGACACCAGAGATACATATTCTTTACTCCTTTCTCCTTCCTTCCTCCATTTGTCTAAATTCTATCTTTCCTTTAAGGCCCAACTCAAATCCCACTTTTCCCTGGTGGCTTTTGACTCTTTTGGTCCTGGCTGGTGTCTTTCTTCTTTGATCTATTTCTATTTTTACCTCTTACTATCATATTTAGGAGGGAACTCTGGTAGCATAGTGCCTAAGGCATTTGACTGCTAACCAGAAAGAAGGCTGGCAGTTCAAATCTACCAGCCACTACTCAGAAGGAAGGTTGGGCAATCTATTTCCATAGTGATACTGCCTCGGAAACCCAAGGAGGGGTCACTATGAGTTGGGTCCGACTCGATTGCACATAACAACAATAACTATCATATTTAGTCATCTATGGTAGGAGTTGGTAAACTATGGGCCTGTAGGCCAAATCTGGCCTACCACCTGTTTTTGCCTGTCCTTTGAGCTAAGAATGGTTTTTGCACTACAATTTTAAAAAGGAGAAGATTTTATGATTTGTTGCAAAAATGCCATGGTGGCAGCATGCTTGAATAATTTCTCTTAGAAAGATCAGCACAAGGCCAATCCTCATGAGATGGAGGTTAAAGATGTCCCAAATGTCCAACTTTTCCAAACTGCTGTGCCACTCTATCCTCTTTGACATCAACTCCTCCTCCCTTCAATAATCACCCTCCTGTCTTAGGGTTCCATAGTTTGCTGTGACATCTCACAGAACTCACAAACTGCCAAGGAAACAGCTCATGCGGTCGTGGTGGAGGCTGGGAGGCTGGCAAGTGGGCAAGTCCCAGGTCTGCAGGGAGGTCTGGAGAATTCTCCCAGCTCACATGCTCACATGATTTGCAGGTGATGGTTCAAGTCCATAGGTGAGATGATGATGAACCAAATGCATAACTGGAGCAAGAGAGCAAACTTTCCCAGAACATTCTATGTATGTATATATATATATATATATATATATATATATATATCCTCAAAGAAGCTAAGGGTAGTGACTTGAGTCACACCATCTGGCAAGGCGGGACTCAAGATGCATCCCAACTCATAGCGACCGTTCCATGGATTTCCAAGGCAGTATCTCTATGGAGGTAGATTCCCCAGTCTTTCTTCTGAGAAACAGATATAGAGAATAGGATTTACAATACATCATAAAATGGGTGGTGACTTGAGTTACATCCTCTAGCAAGGTGGGACTCAAGATGCATCCCACCCTAAACAGGTGTTCTGGTTCCCTAGTGCTGCTCTGACAAGACATATACCACAAATGGGCTGGCCTTAACAAACAGGAGTTTATTCTCGCAATTTGGTGGCTTTAAGTCCAAGTTCAAAGTGCCAGGCTCTAGGGGCTGGATGAAAGCCCCTCAACCTTGGGATCCAGCTCTGCCTCCTGCTCCCAGCCCACTGGAGCTAGAGGTATTTCTTCACTCAGACAGCTGCTGGCTGCTGAGGCTGCCAAGCCCAAGGTTGACAAGTAAAAAGGCACAGTCTCAATGTTACCAAACCACATGGCAGGCCATTAATTTAAGTCCATTGTAAGTCCCAAGGTCGGCAGAGCATGGCAGGCTGTTGAACAATGACACAGCTACATGCAGGGTCCAAGCGTTCCATAAGCTAGAGACCATTCCCAAGGCTTCTCCTTATATATAGGAAGCAGATCACATCCCAAAGGCAGCTACTCAGTTGCTTGTGGTAGATCCCACCATGGAGTTGATTGCCAGTCTAATCATGGGGAATAAATAACTACCACCAGCTGCCCAGCCACTCAACCAGGCCCAGCCAAGTTAACACACAAACATAACTACCACAACAGGCATAGGAATTAGGATTTATAATACATCACAGAATGGAGGACGATAACTAGATAGGCCATATTCAGCAATTCACTGCGCTGTATAGCATCTGACCTTTTCGTGTGAATTCACAAGGAGGAGAATCAAGTGGAGTTCAGACTTACCTCCCCTCTCCAACCTTTTTACCAAGTGTGACACCAGCTGACCCTCCCACATCATTCTCTACTTCTCTGCTGGGTTTAGGAAGTTCTCAGCACAATGATCTCAGTCCAAAGAACTTGCTTCCCTCCTGGGTCTTCTTTCTTAGTGGTAGTGAGGTCCTTTCTTTGCTCTGGAATTGGCTCTCTTTTAAGCCTAGCAGGATGGCAAAACTGACCAATCCCCTCTTTAAAAGTCCATATACTGTATTTGCATGCTTCTATCCCCACAGTGCATCTACGCACCTTATTTGCATTATTAGCAGGCTGTCCAAGCCCTTTGGTGGGCCACAAACACCTTATTTGCATAGTCCCACCTAATCATTCTGTAGGAGTCACAAGACCATGGTGTGAAAGACCATACAGAAGCAATTAATCACACTGCACTTGTCAAATTTATATGAGCACAAATAAAGTTTTATTGGAATATAATCACCCCCATAAAAGCTCAAGCTATAATGTCAGAGTTGCATAGTTGCAACAGAGACTATATAGCCTGCCATGCCTAAAATATTTACTATCTGGCTGTTACAGGAAAAATTTGCTGACCCCTGAATTCTTGAATGCACAGCTGTTTAAGAATTTTGGCAAGATAGGCTTTATTTTTAAAAATATATTTTCAGTGCTAATTAGCTGTTCATTAGAAAGGTGGGGGAAGCCAGAGGAGTAGGCTGCATACAGTGAGTAGGAACTAACTTAGTTAGAAATTTAGTCACTTAGGCAACCAGATTCCCATTGGAAAGTGAAAGTCAGAGGATCTCAGGTGAATGGGCGAAAATAGGTAATCTTTATTTCCATCTTCTCCGTTTCTGACCTAGCAGAGAAAGGGTAAAAGCACAGAGGGTCTAGCTAAAGGACTGTTTGAGATCTTACCTGAATCTGGCTCTTAAGAAGAAATCAGTGGTTGCTCACTGAGACAAGCTCAGCTATTAATAACTGAGTTATAACAGGCATGAAAGAAACCATCACAAGAGTGTAACAGCTCAAGCTGAAAGTGTTTGACTTTGGCTAACTGAAGCTCTAAGTACGCTGAGAGGTTCTACAATGCCTAGCATGATCATAGGGAAGAGAATTTAAAGGATTTCCTTAAAGTAGAAATGAAACCTAGATATTTAGATAAGCAGGAATAACAGTTGAAGTTATCAGAAAGTTCTCTACTTTTACCTATGTCTTCTATTTCTTTGCATCTTGCTCTAATTATATACAATTTTTTCTTTAAAAATTATAACATAGTAATTATTTAATAGTTTCATTTTATTGAAAAATAATCAAGGTAGACTGGATTGTAGGCATGCTCTTTTACACCTGCTCCCTACATTCTGAAAAAGTCCACTTGGCAAGTTTTGGTACTCAAACATGGACCACCAAATGGTAGGTTACTACCTGGATTGCAGGAAAAAGAAACAAGCCAGATTCTAGGAGACAGGTTGAATATTGAAACTTATTTTAATGGTGACAATCTATGCAAGGCCATAAGTATGTCTTTTTTTTTTTTTTTTTTTAGCTTCACAGCCATGCATGGCACAGTGGAAGACACATTTTCAGGTTGAGGCTGAATGAATATGCATTTGTAAATTACTGTTGGAGAGAACTCATTACTTTATCACTGGAAAGTATTCAAGTGGACGCTGGGGGACCACCAGACTGTTGAAGAAGGAGTTTTTGCATTATGTAGGGGGTAGGACTCGATGAACCCTAAAATGTCTCTCAACTCCTATGATCTATGATGTTTCTCAACAAATACGTACTTGATGATTTCCTGTTTGTTTGCCGAACACCTTCCACTTGCTCCAGTTCCTTTCTCCCTCTTGCGCAATTATTCCTTTAACCAGATCGCCATCCTTCTACTAAATCTTGGTCTGCAGCATCCCTAGGCTTTAATACTCTCATCCACTGTTTTCTCATGTACTCTCTTGATATCCTTTCAGTTTTCTTCTCTTTCTCAGACACGCAGACTCTGTCCTTGTCTAGTCTTCTCTCCTTAAGGCACTACCCATTCCTCTCCCTCCTCCTTTGCTCCTCCCATTACATTTTCAGTCCTTTCATCCCCCGACGGTCTCCCCCTCCTTCCCACTCTGTCTTACCCTAGTTTGGAAATGCTGCAAACCTCTGAACTTGCCACGATTGGATGCGAGAGGCTGTCAATCTGCAGTCAGAGGAATTCCTATTGGTCAGGCTGGAGGAGGGTATCGGGTCTGACTATAAAAGTGGGGCCGACAGAGGCGCGCGGAGCAGCTTTGACAGGACGGGATCGGAAAAAGATCGGTAGCTGGGAGCTGAGAGCTCAGAGCCGGAGTGCAGGCAACTGAGCAGCGGCTCTCGGCATCAGCCTTCTTCGACTAGTCGACCTAGGCCTCTGACTCAGAGTCCGACAGCTCGTGGCCGTCGCCCGCGAGCCCCGAGGGCTCCTCGCATCACCTGCGCGTGCCGCATCCCGCGCTCCCCGTCTGGTCGCCAAGATGAGCGAGGTGAGCGGCGCGGCTGGCCCCCGCCGCTCCGGGCGAGAGACTGCGGCGGGGGCGGCCGTAGCTGGGGTCCCAGGGAGGGCATCGCAGCCCGGAACCTCGGGGAAGCACCGAGGGCGCCCCACTGCGCGTCTGGGAAAGCTCTGGGCTCTTGGCGCTGGGAACCTATTGGAAGATGAGCGCTCTAAGTCCCCAGACTGTGAATGGTGCTGCTTTGTGGGTGACAGAAATTGGATGCAGAGTAGGGGGCTGAGCTCTCACATGATAAGTTGTCTCTTCAGAATACTGCCCTCTGCATCTATCTTACTGCTCTAAGGTCGGTCTTTCATCACTCCTTTCACTTCCGAGGAAAACGTTCGCTTCTTTTTTCCCTCTCCCAATGATCTTCCACATCTTATGTAGCATACAACAAGAACTCCATCCCACACCTTTGGGATGGCCACATCTCCTCCTTTAGGAAAGTGGGATCCCCCTCTCCAGTCATTCGGTCAGGAACTGTCCAGGAGGACATTTCACTTATTCAGAAGCTCCTGCAGTAGGGGTATGCCCAACCCCAAGGGAGATGTCCCTTTTAAAAGTAGACCTCCCTCTGCAGTGCTTGTTACATCCTGGGTTTTCTGGCTGGCTCCGTGATGTTTATGAAAGACAGACCCATTCCAGTAACTGATTTTTCAAAGGACACTGTCCATGGGTGGTGGTTGTTGTGTGCCATCTGACTCATAGGGACCCCTCTTTTGGTTTCCGAGGCAGTATCACTATGGAAGTAGATTGCCCAGCCTTCCTTCCAAGGAGTGGCTGTTGAGTTTGAACCCCCAGCCTTCTTGTTAGCAGTCAAATGCCTTAGGCACTATGCCACCAGAGCTCCTGTCCATGGGTAAGGGGTCAAAATAGAGACTTGGAAAGAATGTTCTTGTTTGATTGTATTGATTTTTAGGTATAGTCTCATACCCAGAAACAAGGATCTTCCTTCCCGGGTGAAGTTAGCCTGGGCAGTGGCATCACAAGCTTGCTCTCTGAAACCTCTTTTCCTAGTACCCAAGTCCTGCTTAGTCTTCTTTCAGCTAGATTTGCAGATTGCTTTCCAGTCATTGTGTTAAACCCAGCTTCTCAGCTATACACCAGATCGTAGCTCTACTGCTTACTATGTAGCCTTAGGCAAGTCACCAAACCTTTCTGTGCATCAATTTTTTAAATCTGTCAAATGGAGATAATACTGGTTGCTACAGGGATTAAATGAGATCATATGTACAAAGTATAGTGCCTGGCACAGAGTAGGTACTCAATCTATATTAGTTATTATTACTATTAATTTGTTTTTTCTGTTTTAGCATATTATGGAAAACTAGCACAAGAATTTCCAAGGACATCAGGATAGCAAAGATTAGGAACCTGGAGCCTGGTCCCAGTTCAGATTTTTATCTAAAACCTTGCTTTGCTGGCTCCTACTAAAAGCCGTCATCCAGGGAGCCAATTAGTGCCAACTGCTATGTTGTCTTGGTTGCCATGTCCACTAAGTTTATCCTGGAAAATCAGCTAGTCTGGGGGCTACAGATGAACCAAAGTGGTTTTCAGTCTCTCAGCTGGTGGTGACTGTGATAATGGCAGTCTTTCAGAAAGGTGGGGAGGGGTGGATCAATCTTCTCCCTTCTTGCTTTTTTCAGCTCCAACATGAGAACAGAGGGTTTTTTTCCCCCCCTCCTTTCACTGAGGTCTAAGATTCAACCCTCCTGGTGTTTCTAAATCTGAAAGTTGCAATTCAAGCCACCCCCTGGGAATTTGTGATCTGAAGGCTATGCCAACATGAAATTGTGTGCTTACCCTGTGCTTTTGGGGGAAGTGCATGGCCCCTCTGTAAGACACACTACAGGGACTGGCGTTTAGGGTGGTATTTGGTAGAGTGACAAAGCTCTTTTGGTGGCAGGAAAAACAGTCTGGTATTTAGAGGGAAAGTTGTGTCTTGGGCCCCCTCTTGACTCAGCAGCTGAGCATGGCTAACCTCAACCAAAGGCTCCGTAGAATGGTGAGAATAGGAGCCTTGGATGGGGACTAGCTGTCAGCAAGTGCAGGGCTGCCCAGCCTCCCATGCTGTCACAGTGAGCTTGTTCTAACTAGCAATTTAGCCGTCGAAGCTGCCTCCCATATGGAGCAGAGCCTGGCTTCAGGAATGAGTGTTTATAAAACCCAGAAGCAGGCACCTGGGTATACACAGGGGCCATCTGTCTCTAAACTGGATCCCCAAGGGGTCTCTGCTTCCTTAGAGGCCAAGATCCAGCCTGTTTTCTTCCTCTTATAAAAACTATGATGAAAACGGAAGTGTTGCCCAGAACTCTGAAGCTCTAGGGAGACTTCAAACTGCTTCACTTCTCTCAGCCCAGCCCCAAGGGAAAAGTGCCCACCCAGGAAAGCCCTGTGTACCCTGAATCTTATATAAGCTTCACCTCCCCCACCTGCTTATATTCTTGCTTCAGGGAAACTGCAGGAAATGAGAGAATTTGGGTTGTCTTTAAGAGATTTCCATTTAAATTGAAGAACAAAAACTGGGGAGGAGCCTCCAGACTTAGAGCAACTAAAAGTGCAAGGGTTCTGGTGGGGCTTCTGGAGAGGATCTCTGGCTCTACTTTGTCTTTGTGGCTCTTTGCTGTCACTCTATACTGCAGCAGAGCATTTCCCTGTAATTGTGTGTACGTTCGTGTGCAGAGGAGCTGCAGGGACTCATCTTCAGCTTGTCTGTATTCACAGCTGCAGGCAGGACTTGATTGCTGTGGATCACAGCTTATCTCTTATAGTTTAATAACTTTTCTCTAGTTTCAATGAAGGATGGAAATGGGATATGCATTCAGTCCCTGCAGGCTCTTTCCTATAATCCCTTGTCATACAATGTAGCTGGTTGCTTAAACAGAATTGCAGGTTCTTCTCTGATCCTGTTGCATTTCTCATCTGAGGGGAGCCCAGCTGGAGTCCCTTGGTTCAGCAGTCATCCTGCTGCAATGGGCATCATGGATGATTGGTGACCAGCCTCATGGTGTCTCTTTCCTGTGTTTTGCTAGTAAGAGCTGGAGCAAAAGACAGATAACTAGAAATCTCATTAAGGTTACACTTAGAACTGGTATTCCTTTATTATTCTGTTTGCTGTCTTAGGGAATCAGGGGGAATAGTGCATCGCACTTTAGGGGACACATCTTTCCTGTACACATCTGTTTGCATCTACGACCTTACAATGGAAGCTTGATCAGGGTGACACCATTCTGCTATGCCTTCTGTGAGTCAGTTGTTAGGGAACCTGGTAAGGACTTGAAGGGAATCCAAGTTCCTTTCATTGATATCCCATTATTATTATGGTTATATTTTCCCTAGGTAGTGCAAATGATTTGTGCTCAAATACTAACCTAAAGGTTGGTGGTTTGAGTCTACCAGCAGCACTGCAGAAGAAAGGCCTGGCAATCTGCTTCAAGAAAGTCATAACCAAGAAAACCTATGGAACAGTTCTACTCTGTAACACTTGGGATCACCATGAGTTTGAATTGACTCAATAGCAGTGGTTTGGTTTTTTGGTATTGGACACACAAAATAGAAGGGCTAGCTACTTGTCATTAGAATGATTTCCATCTCTAGAAACATCTGCTTTCTGAAGTCAGAGAAATCAGAACTTGATTCCTGATGTTGCTCTGGAAGTAGATTGCCTAGTCTTCCTTCTGAGTAGTGACTGGTGGGTTTGAACCTCCAGGCTTCTGGCTAACAGTCAAATACCTTAGGCACTATGCCACCCGAGCTCCCATCCCAGTCTTAGTCACCTATTTAGGTTATAGGTCTTAGCAGCCTGAGCGGGAGCCCCTGGGTACTAGAAGTATGGCCTTTTCATCCTGGGGCCCAGGAATGTGGACAGATCTTTATTCCAAGTTGCCGCTGTGAGAAGTTGCCTTTTAGAATGTCATGTCCGTATAGGGACAGACAACCATAAGTTATGTGACTGGAGTTGAGATATGCAAACCTGACTCTTCTTTCATGTCTGTGGGTAGAAAGTCTTACGTGATGGAAGTGATGGAGATAGCGTTGGGGGAAGGGGAGGAAGAAGGATCAAGTCAATAACTGCCTTTTTATGGCAGTGGTTCTATAGATGCTCCACCCCCACTCCCCCACTGCCTTTATCCATTTCTGTATTTCTAAATTGATGAGTCTGTGTACCATGGAAAAAAATAAACAGTTTTGCAACAACCTTCAATACAGAAATACAAGGGTTCTGGTGGGGCTTCTGGAGAGGATCTCTGGCTCTACTTTGCCTTTGTGGCTCTTTGCTGTCACTCTATACTGCAGCTGAGCATTTTCCTGTGATTGTGTGTACGTTCGTGTGCAGAGGAGCTATAGAAATATAGGTATATCTTGCACCTAGAAAACTTCAAATAAAACATCAAAAGATTTTAGTGATATAATTTTAAATTTGTTTGTTAAGGAACTCTAAAAATCATCTAGTCCAATCTTTTCATTTTACAGATGAGGAAACTGAGGCCCAGAATTTACCAAGTTCACACAGTGGTAAGACCAAGACTAGGGAACACTACAGTTGACTTCTCATCCCAAAAGAACTTTACATGGGACTCTTTTAACATGTTATCCCAGTGAATACAGAATGATTTGATTTACATGGAATTAAATTTTTTTTTTAATTTTTAAAAATTGTATTTTTTTTTTAACCTGGAAGTTATATTTTTCTTCCAATTTTTTTTTTTTTTAGTTGTGATTTGGGTGAAAGTTTACAGAGCAAATTCACTTTCTATACAGTAGTTCACATACACTTTGTCTCATGACATTGACTACAATTTACAATGCAACAGCTCCCCTCCCACTTCCTTCTGATAGTTACCCCTTCCCTGTGTCCATCCCTCCATGCACTCCTGCCCCTTGAGCTGTCTCCCTGTGCATAAACAGCCCTTCTTTCTCCCATGTTGTTCTCTCCAAGGAGTGTATCTACCTAGTGTAAATGTTCACCTCATATCCCTATCTTTTGTTTGGTTGAAATTAACATGGAAGTTTTTTTTTTTGTTTTTTTTTTAATTGTGATTTGGGTGAAGATTTACAGAGCAAATTCACTTTCCATACAGCAGTTCACATACACTTTGTCTCATGATATTGACCACAGTTTACCACAATGCAGCAGCTCCCCTCCCAATTCCTCCCCATAGTTACCTCTTCCCAGTGTCCATCCCTCCATGCGCTCCTGCCCCCTGAGCTGTCTCCCTGTGCATAAGCAGCCCTTCTTTCTCCCATGATTGTTCTCTCCAAGGAGTGTATCTACCTGAGGTAAATGTTCAACTCATATGCCTGTCTTTTGTTTGGCTGGAAACCATGGGTGTGTGTGCAATTCCAGACCTGAAGGGCAGCTAGGGGCCATAGTCTCAGTGGTTCCACCAGGCTCTATCAGACCAGCAAACCTGGTCCCCCCCTTTTTTTTCTCCAAATGATTTTGAGTTTTGTTCCACATTGTTCTCCTTCTCTATCAAGGATCTCCTACATAGATCCCCTTCTAAGTAGACGACAGTGGTAGCTGGGCACCATCTAGTTCTTCTGGTTTCATAGTCATATAGGCTACAGATCGGATGGTGTACCAGTTGCTAGGACTGATTGTTTCCATGAATTTTGGTTTTCTTCATTCTTCTTTGCTCTGGACAAGGAGAGACCCATCATTGCATCTAGATGGCAGCTTGCTAGCTTTTAAGATCCCAGTCACTACTCACCAAAGTAGGAGGTGGAACAGTGTTTTGTATAGTATGTTATGCCAATTGAGCTTGATGTCCCCTGCAACTATGGTCCCAAGCCCACAGGTTCAACTACTCAGTCCCTCTGGGTAGCTGGCTGTGACCAAGCCGTGACCACAACCTTGCCCCTTGTCAGCTCTACTATACACCTGGGAATTCTGATCATTCACATAACTTATAGGACCATTGTCTGCCAACCCTATACATGTTCTTGGATGCACTCCCCATTTCATAGACATACCTACCTCATAGTTCAGCCTGCCCACCCATCCATCCACCCATATACCCATGTTTGCCTTCACTGACAATGCAATACTGTATGTGCAAAAGAGACCATGTTTGTTGTCTGTACCTCCCGTAACATGGAAGTTTTAAGGAATATATTATTATGGATACTCTATAAGAAATATATAAGGGAGCTCTGGTAGCATAGTGCCTAAGGCACTTGACTGCTAACCGGAAGGCTGGCGGTTCAGACCCACCAGCAACTCCTCGGAAGGAAGATGGGGCAATCTACTTCCGTTAGTGATACTGCCTCGGAAACCCAAGGAGGGATTGCTATGAGTCAGGTCCGACTCGATGGTACATAACAACATAAGAAGTATAAACAGTGTGATTTAGTAAATACATAAATAGAAGTTTTACTGAGCAACAGAATGGAGAGCACCATGAGTTAATAATATTTATCAAGAAGGTACATTTTGGTAGAATCCTAGGCAGGGCAGGTACTATCCTTCCTTATGTAGAATACCTACTACTACTAGTTACTGTTAAGCCTAAATCATGGTGACCCCAGGTGTGTCAGAGTAGAATTGTGCTCCAGAGGGTTTTAAATGGCTGTGATCTTTTGGAAATGAATTGCCAGACCTTTCTTTTGAAGTGCCCCTGGTTGGACTCAAACCACTAATCTTTAGGCTAGCAGCCTAGCACTTTTTGCACCACCCAGGGATTCCTACTCAGGATGCCTGTTTTTGTTGTTCTTATTTGCCGTCGAGTCAGACTCGACTCATAGTGACCCCTCCTTGGGTTTCCAAGACAGTATCAGTACAGAAGTAGATTGCCCCATCTTCCTTCCAAGGAGTGGCTGGTGGGTTTGAACCGCCAGCCTTCTGGTTAGCAGTCAAGTGCCTTAGGCACTATGCCACTAGAGTTTTTATGCCATATCTTATTGTTGTTGTTGTTATTTGCCATCGAGTCGGCCCGACTCATAGCGACCCCTCCTTGGGTTTCCGAGGCAGTATCACTACGGAAGTAGGAATGCCCAACCTTCCTTCCGAGGAGTGGTTGGTGGGTTTGAACCGCCAGCCTTCTGGTTAGCAGTCAAGTGCCTTAGCCACTATGCTAGCCTGGTCGCCTTAAAAACAGGTGCAGTGAAAGTGCTGGAGTGGAGTAAGTAAGCTAATGAGAAGGAGGGAAATAGGAAGCCTGGAGGCTCTTTTCATGGGTTCTTAGCTCCTGGTGTCTGTCATTAATGCCCATAACTGCACAGAGCATCAAGGACCAGACAAGAGGCTTTCTTTCTGAAATCTAGCATATTGCTATGAGAGCAAATTTCTTACCATTTGACTTGGAGGACCTGACAGTTAAATATTCTCTGGGTATTTAGTTCTCTTTCATTTGGCCACTTGACTTCCAATGAGAGTACAAAGCTTTGGGAGGAGAAAGTAAGAAGGGGAAAGAAAAATGTATTAGATTGGCAACATAAGAGGTGAAAGCCTACCAGATTCCACAGTCCTGAATGCTTACTCCTGACTGCAGCTCAAACTGGCTTGACTTGCCCCAGGATTATTTTAGCTGCAAGAAACAGACCCCAAACCACTTTTCTAAGACATCTGTATCCCTGCAGGTGCCTATAAACAAGTGCCTAGAAACCTAGCCTTTGCTGCATTCTCCTCCCTGAAGCCTGTTTTCTGCTTCACTCCGGGTTGACTCCTGAGGGCATGCCCACCTAGGTTTCCCAACCCCTCACACTGGGAAAAGAGGTGCCTTTTACGTTCTGTTGCCCTTGGTGCTGCCTCCCTCCCACACAAAGCCCTCCAGCTGAGTGTTTGCTTTGTAGGCTGTGGGGGAATTAATATGTTTATTTTGGGACATTAACGCCATGGGTGGGATGCACATTGAAGATTATAGTAATACAGGATGCTTTGGCTCTACTCTCTCTCCCCCAGCTCTTACCCCTCACCCCTCAGTGTGGGGTGAAGGCACAGCTCCAAGCTGTGTAGAGAGCACTACAAATAACCACTCATTAAACCGTGGCAGGCCATGCTGGGGGGAATGGGCCTGGGCTGTTGACTCACTGCATACCATGAGCTGGCATGGCCAAGGAATTCTGCCTCTGACTCCAGTGGGGGATACTGCTATTCCAGGAAACGGTGTGTGTGTGTGTGTGTGTGTGTAATCTGTCCAGAGGAGACAGACACACGGGGGCTTGGGAGCTAAAACTGTTTAGGTTCTATTCCGATTTGGGGAGGTGTCTGGGTATCTGAGATGTAGGGCCTCTGGGTTGTATCCCGTATATTAGGAGATGAATGTGTGTATATAGAACCCGGAGTAAGAGTTCCCAGTTATTGTTCTGTTATTATCTTGAGGGTGACCTTGAGCAAGTCTTCCTGAACCTGTTTGAGGACTGCAGCTGGTTGCTGCACTGAAAGAATTGAAACAGTTTCAACAGTGCTCCAAAAACAGCAGTGTAGGGTCCTCCAGGGGCACCAGGAGATCCCAGAGGCCTCTCCCTCTAAGGTCCTTTAGCAGTGACCTTCATTTAACATTGGGGAAGAATATGTCAGTGGGAATACAAGAGTCCCAGGGGAAGGTGGGGGCAAAACGTCTTTGCCACCACTTGGAAGCAGATCCACTAACTCCTATTTCCCTTTGTTTCTTATACCTCTAGAGCAGGGAACTTACAAAGCCTAGGGTTTGTGTCAGTTCAAAGGCAAGAAAGGAGACTTAAATTTTTTCTTTGTAGGATTTTTAGGATTCAGTCCCTTTTTAAGTTTCCCTGCCTTGGGTTGTGGGACAGGCTTCTGAGTACTTGTACATACTCATCTAAAATAAATGATTTGGGCAATACTATATGCTAACACTATATACTGTGTTCATAATGTGTTTTCATTTACACAGCATCCAGGCACTGTCATGCAAATGCAGGGTAGTTGTGGTCCTGGTACAGAGGAGTTGTTCCTTTGTTTCTGTCTGGTGGTACTGTTGAAAACTTTCAATTCCTCTTTAAAGAGCTCAGTGCGATAGGGAGTATGACAGCGGGGGGGGGGGGGAGGAAGGGGGCATCCTGGGTAGTGTGCCCTTCCCAAGGTTAGTTCTAACTTGCTGTTTGAAGTAGAGGGGATAACACTGTCTTGCCTTTTCTAATGACAATGGTTGCTGTGGCAACACCATTAAAGATGAAAGAAACAAAGGAAGGAAGAAACATAGCCTAAGAAGGGGGCGGGGTGAATTGGGCAAAGAGTTAAAGGTACTTATTCCCCAATAGTGGCAGCAGGAAAACAATAGCTAAGTTGCTACTGCTTTGACTGTTTTAGGTGCTTTACCAAGATGTATTGTTTTGTCTTAACAAACTATTCTTCTGAGGCAAGGCATAGATTTTTACATGGTCATCTTTGTGATGCAAAGGTGGACAAAAAGGATTTGAACAATGAGGTATGGTTTATTTGCTCCTGGGCATTAACTTCCTTCTAAAAAAGCCGCCAGTGTATCTAAGGGTTCTCTGAAATGAAACATGAATGTTTATGGGGTGCTCCTGTGCACCCCTAATGTGGGCGAGTTTCCAGGAGACTCTAGGGCTACAGATATGGATACTTGAATTTGCTGTACAAAATGATGCTTGTCCAAGCAGACTGCTGTTGAGTTCTTTATCAGAGGTGTACAGCCATTCTCAGCATTTTAGAAGGCACACATTGGAAAGACAGGGAGATTGTAATTTCTGTGGTTGGTTTAGAGAATAAAGAGACCATTCTGAAGTTCTTATGTTAGCAGAATAAGCTTCAAGGGCCCTTAGAGAAATACCAGGTATTCGCTTCCTCCTTCAGTTCCACTTAACAGAAAGGTATTCTGTAACAACCTCCACTCTTTGCTTCCAGTCCTTTAACCATGTACTAACGAGCAACTTGACCTATTCTTATATTCAACCCAGGGTTACATTACTTCAGAATATAACTACTTATTTTAAAATGTGCTAGGCATTTTACATAGGAGCTCTGTTGCCGTAGTGCCTAATGCATTTGACTGCTAACCAGAAGGCTGGCTGTTCAAACCTACCAGCCACTCCTCGGAAGGAAGGTTGGGCAATCCACTTCCATAGGGATACTGCCTCACAAACCCAAAGAGGGGTCGCTATGAGTCAGAAATGATTCAACAGCAGTTAGTTTAGTTTAGTTAGGCATTTTACATATATTTTTCTAGTTCTTTTCATCCTTCAAGATAGATATTATTTCTCTGCAACAGATGAGAGTTCTGAACACAGCCAGGCTGTGTTACCCAGTGACACTAGTAGCTAATAATGGCAGAGCTGGGATTTGAACAGGCACTCAGTGCAGATCCAGGGTATGGACCCAGATCTGTCTGATTCCAAAGCCTGCCCTCCCCTCTGCCCTCCACCTAATATGCCACATTGCTGCTTCCAAGAATTGGAAGAATGAGGAAATTTTAATGCACATAAACAATGATCTACTACCATGTGCAAGACATGGTTGCAATTACTACAGATGATAAACACATAAATGGGAAATATAGACTATGCTTTCACTGAAATGAAATCTAGTGGTGTAGTGGAGGTGGTGGACAAGGGTGGTAAGACAGACACACAATAACTACATTACAGGCAATATGAAATATAGTCTAGAGAACGTCTTCCCCTTCATCCTCAGCTCTTTTTCAGGAACATGTGTGAGGTGAAGAAAGGCAATGACCTGTCTTCTGTCTATGGTCTCTGTTGCAGCTGCTCAACTCTGCTGTTGTGGTATCAAAGCTGCGATAATTTGTAAATTGAAATGGAGACAGACATTCAACTTCTAACCACAGAACTATTATTTGATTATATGAGTGATAAGGGCTATCAAGGAGAAAGATTAGATGCTCTGAAAACTCACCTAGTCTGAGAAGCCCTGCTGGCACAGTGGTTAAATGCTCAACTGCCAACCAAAAGGCCAGAGGTTTGAATCTACCAGCCGCTCCATGGAAGCAAGATGTGACGATCTGCTTCTGTGAAAATTACAGCCTTGACAAGATGAACAGGTATAGGTAGGCAAACAAGAATATACCCATGACTATATATAGGTTTGGCAGACAATATTTCTATATATGTATTAGTGTGTGCTATAAAAATGTCCATATATGGACATATAGAGTCTGGTGGGACACCCAAGACTATGACCCCACGTTACCCTTCAGGCCTGGGATGGGACTCACTCCCAAGGATTGGCTCTCAGCCCAACAGTAGACTTACATGCAGAACACCCAACCCAGAGCAATGCACCCACCTACTCTATGGAGATACACCCCTCAGAGCAATCGGTCATGGGGCACCAAAGGGGCAGCATTCACATAAAGGGAAAGCTGGACAGAAAGGAGTACATAGTTAAGAAGAGGGTGGAGGGGGAAGTCACAGGTAGGGAAGGGGAAGAGAGTGGATTAGGGCTGGGGATGGTAATCAGGGCATGAAATCAAAGGTACCCGAACTGTTGAATGTAGAACAAATTTTGCTCTGTAAATTTGCACTCAAAGCACACACACATACACAAAAGAATACATAGAAACGAAGGACACAGGGAAAAGATAACCACAGGGAGGAAATCTCTCATTGTAGAGACTGCAATTTAAAAAAAAAAAAAAAAAAAAGTCCATATATATATATAATAGAACTAACAGGGGGCAAAGTTATGGTAACTTCTCAGTCATAGCCAAATACCTTGAGGGAGTGAGTTGCTGGGCCTAAAGTCTTACAACCATGGTCACAGGGTACTTCAAGCTCAATTAGATAACATAGTATACAAAAACATTGTTCTACATTTTACTTTGCTGGGTAGCAACTAGAGTGTTAAAAGTTTGTGAGTGGCCATTTAAGATGCAACAGTTGATCTGCCCTCATCTGGAGCAAAGAAGAGTGAGGAAAATCAAAGATGCATGGAGACAATTAGTCCAAGTGAACCATGGGAACCTCAGCCTACATGACCCCAAGACCAGAAGAACTAGATGGTGTCCAGCAAACACTGCCAACCACTGGGAAAGAGATTAAAATTGGAGAGCCAAATCCAAAAGCAAACCAAACTCACTGCTGTCGAGTCGATTCTGATTCATAGCAACCCCTCCTTGGGTTTGAGGTGATATCTTTACAGTCTTCCTTCCAAGGAGTGGTTGGTAGGTTTGAACTACCAGCCTTCTGGTTAGCAGTTAAATGGTTAGGCACTATGCCACCAGAGCTCTGGAGATCCTGGAAAGAGTGGGAGAAAAATATGGAACAAAACTCAAAATCATAAAAAAGACAAGCATTACTGGTCTAATAGAGACTGGTGAAACTCCTGAGACTATGGTCCCTAGTCATCCTTTGGGCCTGGAATTGAGCTCACTCTCATGGCTTAACCTTCAGTCAAACAATAGACAGGTCTATGAGGTGAACAATCACACCAGGAAGGTCCACTCCTTAGAAGAGTCAACCATGGGAGATCAGAAGGGCAGCATTTTTTTTTTTTTTTT
>NW_006921780.1:6479076-6484327 GCF_000298275.1 Orycteropus afer afer
TCTTTCTCATCCTTAATGCTGCCATATTGGTCACTCTCATTTGGTACATTGCAGAAGGGCAGCATTTACGAAGGGAGAAATCTCAGAAAACAGGAATGTGTAGGCAAGAAGCACACAGGGAAAAGGTAACCACAGGGAGGAAATGGGAGGAGAGCTGTTACATTGTGGGGATTGGTTATCTAAAGGAGAGTCGTTTCCGTGGAGAAGAGAGTCATTTCAGTGGAATAGGAGTAGAAGCTAGATTGAGTAAGTTGGAGAATGTGTGATAGGTGAGGAAATAGAGACAATAAACATAGACGACTCTTCAGAGAAGTCTGACCATGAAAAGAAGAAAGACATGAGAGGCCCCAACACTTCTCCCCATCCCCTGCAGCCACCTTTCTGCTCTACCTTTCTGAACGTTCTTTTTCGGTCTTTGCTAGTTTGTTGATCACTCCCTAATTTTTTTCCCCATCAAAAATAAATTATGGTACAATTTAATACAATAAAATTTACCTTTATCAATGTATGGTTCTACAAGTTTTGACAAATGTATACAGTCATGTAACTAATATCACAATCTAGATAGAGAATGTTCCATCATCTAGAAATTCCCCTTTTCCCCTTTATAGTCACTGTTCCCATGACCCCAGCCCTTAGCTTTCACTGTTCTGTGTATTGTCCCTATAGTTTTGCCTTTACAAGAAATCTCATTTAAATAGAATCATACTGTATTTACTGTATGTTGCCTTTTGAGACTAGTGTCTTTCACTTAGCATAATGCATTTAAGGTTTATCCACATTGCTGTGTGTATCAGTAGTTCATTCCTTCTAATATATGTAATCTATTCCTACATTTCCACTGTATGACCCACCCACTGCTGTCGAGTCAGATCTGACTTATAGCGACCCCTCCTTGGGTTTCCAAGGCAGTATCACTATGGAAGTAGATTGCCCAATCTTCCTTCCAAGGAGTGGCTGGTGGGTTTGAACCTCCAACCTTCTGATTAGCAGTCAGATGCCTTAGGCACTATGCCACCAGAGCTCCTTCCACTATACGAGTATAACGCAATTTGTGTGTTTATTCCCTAGTTGAAAGAAACTTGGTTTGTTTCCAATTTTTGGAAATTACAAGTAAATGTTCACTTACAATCTTATGTGTGGACATAAGTTTTCATTTCACTTGGTTTGATATATAGGAGGAGTAGGATTGGATTGCTGGTTTGTATGGTGAGTGTATGCTTAAGAAGATGGCAAAATGTTTTCCAAAGGAGCTATACTATTTTGCATTCCCACCAGAAATGGGAGCGTTTCATTTGTTCCATGTCTTCACTAGCTCATAGCATTGTCATTTTTCTAAAACTATTCTAACAAATGTGTAGTGCTATATCATTGTGGTTTTAATTTGCATTTCTCTAATGACTAATGATGTTGTATGTCTTTTCAATTGCTTATTTGTCACCCATGTATATTCTTTGGTGAAGTGTCTGTTCAAATATTTTTCCCATTTTTAAAAATTGTTTTCTTAATATAGAGATTTGAAAGTTCTTTATACATTCTGGATACATATTCTTTATCAGATATAAGATTTGCAAATATTGTCTTCCAGTTTGTAGCTTGTCTTTCCATTCTCTTGAAAGTATCTTTTAAAGAGAAGCTCTTAATTTTGATAAAGTGCAATTTATAATTTTTTCTTTTTATGGATTATACTTTTGGTGTAGTATCTAAGAAATATTTGCCTATCCCAAGGTCACAAGATTTTCTTTTATGTTTTCTTCTACAAGTTCTATAGTTTTAGGTTTTACATTTAGGTCTATGTTCAATTTCAAGTTAATTTTTATATAAGATACAAGGTACAGATTGAGGTTTTTTTTTTTTTTTTTAATTGTGATTTGGGTGAAAGTTTACAGAGCAAATTCACTTTCCATACAGCAGTTCACATACGCTTTGTCTCATGACATTGACTACAATTTCCCACAATGCAACAGCTCCCCTTCCACTTCCTCCCAGTAGTAACCTCTTCCCTGTGTCCATCCCTCCATGCACTCCTGACCCCTGAGCTGTCTCCCTGTGCATAAACAGCCCTTCTTTCTCCCATGATTGTTCTGTCCAAGGAGTGTATCTACCTTAGGTAAATGTTCAACTCATATGCCTGTCTTTTGCTTGGCTGGAACCACAGGTGTGGGTTCAATTTCAGATCTGAAGGGCAGTTAGGGGCCATAGTCTCATAGTCTCAGTGGTTCTACCAGGCTCTATCAGACCAGCAAACCTGGTCCCCCCTCCCTTCCCCCCCCCCCAAATGAGTTTGAGTTTTGTTCTACATTGTAGATTGAGATTTTTTAATTAAAAATAAATGGCATATGGCACATCATTTAGCACTATTTGTTGCAAAGATCTACCTAATCTTTTAATATTGATGTTTCTCAAGACTTGGTTGTAGGTCTGCTTCATTTCACTCTAATGGAGAAGGAATTAAGATTGAGAAAGTGTCTTCCTTCCTTTTTTTCTTTTTTAAGAATGGGTGATGCTTTATATATAAGAGAATGAAGAGAATTAATTGTGAAGATTCCTAAGAAGGCGAAAGGGAATGGGTTGTAAAGCTAAGATGGAAGAACATGACATTACTTGAATGCTGAAAAATGCCCTGGAAGGAAGTGGACAGGGCAAGTGTATAGTGCTTCCTTTTCCCTTTGCTGGAATGTGGGAGAAGATAAAAAAGATAGAAAAGTTTGGGGAGAGTATTAGGAAAAGAGAAGGTATTTCTATATCATTTCCCTTTCTGCAGCCTCAAAACCTGAAGAAAAAAGCCACCAGAGCCAGCAGGCCTTTCCTTTTTTTTCGTCCTTCCCCATGGGAAAGGAGCATGAGAGCTGCAAAGGAAATGAAGTGGACTCATGGGAATTTGGCAGCTACCACCTAGATGATAGAATGGAACACTAGTGCACATCAGGCCCAGAGGTGAGAAGGAAATGAATACAGGAAGGTAGGCAAGGAAACAACTAGGGCCCTCTGGGGAAAAGCTCGAGTTGATGGGCCTCACAGTTGCTAATTAGTGTTTGGTGTGTATTGAGAAGTGAGCAACATTTAGTACTGTGTAGGCAGTGAGGCTGAAGTGAACCAAGCTGTAAACTCACCAGAAACTTGGAATAACAGGATTGAATATAAGTGAGGACTCTTTTGAAATGAAAACCAGTGGGATGACCCTTCACATAGAGTTCTCAGAGTCTGAAGGGCTATGATCTGTTTGGGCCTGTGAGTAAAGAACTAGCTGTCTTCCCAAGGGTCAGCCTGGTATATGTCAGGAGGCCCACTGAGCAAACATCAAGATGAAAGCCAGAATCAGGTTAGTTAAATCTGGCAGAGTTGGAATCTGAGTCTTAGGCATTGTGTAGGATTAGATCTCAAATAGCATGTAAGATTGCCCCATAACAGAAAGACAGGGTCCTCTTCCCTTTGTTCCCTGTAGATTGTACATGAAGGTGTTGGGGACTATGGATTAAGAGGCTGGGCCTTGCATACAGCTGCCTAAATGGGAATGGAAGAAAATCATGACTCTAGGACTTTCCTTCCTATCTGGGGGTTGCTCTGTCCTGTGGGAGAAGTCAAGTCAGTCTTACACTGGACATCCTCTTCAAGGACACATATAACACATGCCCATGATTTTGGCAGGACATTGAGTGTGTAAACTCTGGAGCCAGATTGCCCGGGTTTAAATCCTGGCTTTACTACTTCTTAGCTGTATGACCTTAGTCAAGTTAATTAACCTCTCTTGGCCTTAGTTTCTCATCTGTAAAATGGGAATACTAACAATACCTATCTTATAGGGTTATCATAAGGATTCACTGTATTAATGTTTATAAAGTTCTTAGAAAAGTGTCTGGTACACAGTATTATATATGTCATTAATAAAATAAGATGAGGTAATTTCTTCCTGTTCCCCTAAACCTGTGCTAAACCATTTCATGGTTGTTATTTCTGGTCAGAAGAGCACAGTACTGAAAGAAGTAGAAGAGCACCTGAGAGGTTTGTGACCCATGCCTGACTAGAATGTGAGGCTGAGAGACAGGCTGAGAATGCTCCCTTCTCACAGGTCTTGGGGGTGATCATTCATCTCTCAAGGTATGACCTTTTGTAAGAGATACTCTTACAGAGTGGACCTCTATGCTTCCTTGATTTACCTGAAGTATGGTTAGTCTGATGACTTGCAGATGGATGCAACAGAAGACCTTGATTCATCTAAAATTGCCATATTTCTAGAAACTAAATAGGAGAGTTAGGGTAGGCACCAGGGATCAGTCAAGGACTGAGTATTTTGTTGTTGTTGTTGTTGTTAATTTTTATTGTGATTTGGGTGAAAGTTTACAGAGCAAATTCATTTTTCATACAGCAGTTCATACATATTTTATTTCATGACATTGACTGCAATTCCCTACAATGTAACAGCTCTCTTCCGACGTCCTCCCTGTAGTTACCTCTTCCCTGTGTCCTTCAAAGATCTGAGTTCTATATTGATGGTGAGAGATGACAACTTGTGACCTAACTGTTCCCATCTTCAACCTCTACAAACCACAAACAATGATATCCAGATTGTCCAGAATGGCTATTTTGAGAACTGACTAGAGGGAGGAGAGGCAGGAGGTAGAAATCCCAACACTACTTTTCAGTAGAAAGTGCTGGAGAGATTTCAAGAGGCATTGTGATAATGGGGATTTTCTTCTCTTTATAGCATTCTTTTCTGGTCTCCCAGCAGAGACTTTGGCTCTTGGATTACAACCTCTGTGAATTTAAGCCAAATGGAGCTGGAAACCCTTGTGAGGGGGAGGGGGAGCAGACAGCAGCTGTGCCATGGCTCCATTCCAGGGGCAGTAATCTCAGGAGAGACTCAGGAAGGGGGGAAGCTGGCAGGTCAGAGGGAAAAAGGGGCAGCCTGGGTAGTTCAGTCCTGACATGTATTCCTGCTATGAGAAGCAAAGTGCAGGAAGAAACAGTCACCTGAAGAGAGATATTTCAAATCAGGGTCCAGATTTTCCTCCAAAGGGGAGGGGCTGGAGTGAGAGAAAAGCATTGATGGATTAAGGGAACAAGCTTAGAGTCAGACAGAGAGATAATGGTTAAACCAAGGATCAGAGTCAGGGATTTGCTGGCAATAGAGAAAGTAGGATTTGAAGTCAGAGAGCATGTTGTTGTTGTTAAGTGCCATCGAGTCATTTCTGACTCATAGCGACCCCATGCACAGCAGAACGAAACACTGCCCGATCCCGCGCCAGCCCCA
>NW_006921780.1:6496675-6498275 GCF_000298275.1 Orycteropus afer afer
TGAGTGGAGAATCGCTAAAGCAAATGGAAGAAATGGAAAGGTAAAAGAGCTGAACAGAAGATTTCAAAGAGCAGCTTGAGTAGACAAAGCCAATTACTATAATGAAATATGCAAAGACCTGGAGTCTGAAAACCAAAAAGGAAGAACACATTCAGCATTTCTCAAACTGAAAGAACTGAAGAAAAAAAATTTAAGCCTC
This sequence comes from Orycteropus afer afer, assembly GCF_000298275.1. NCBI lineage: Eukaryota > Metazoa > Chordata > Mammalia > Tubulidentata > Orycteropodidae > Orycteropus > Orycteropus afer. Next base: position 6,496,875 of record NW_006921780.1, read on the forward strand.
GAGTTCAGAGAGCATAGGACTATGGAAATTGCCTCTTGACCTGTGACCATCTTGTCCGGACCATCGATTGTTATCCTATTACTGCACACCCTTCCATGTCATTCTTCTGCAGTGTGGATAAACCTCTTATGATGACAGTATGCCAGAGTGAAAGGTGTTTTCTAGGTAACTATTCCACCCCTTGTCAACTTGGCACTGTACAGATCTTCATTGGGTGGCATCCGTACAGATCTTCTTCACTGGATGGCTCTAGTCCCCTAGTTCCTCTGAGTGGCAACCTCACTCCCTTGGCCTGGTGGGCCCTGTTCCTCTACCTCTTGTGCATGGCAGCCATGCCCACTCACTCTTGAGCAGTGACTATGGCTCCATCCCACTGGCCCACATGAAGGACCAGCCCCACACTCCAGAACCAAGTTGGTGAAAGTTTGACTCTTTGCAACCTAGGTGGCTATAGTGGTTCCACTCCTAAAAGCCATGGTCCTACCCTTGAGGCTGAGGCAGCTCTGTTTCCAGTTTCCTTGGTCTCTCCTTTTTGCCAATTAATGCCCGAGGCAAACCACTCCTCCAAGAATCTTCCTGCCCAAAGGACACTTAGCTTTCTTCTCCATGGGCTGACAACCTGCTGCTCCATCTCATGCAGGTCTCTTCAACCAATTAATGCCCGAAGGCAACCCACTCCAGCAGGAAGCTGCTACCCAATAGCATCCAGCTTTCTCCTCCATGGGCTGGTAAGACTGTTGCTGCCTACTGCTGGTCTCTCAGCTCTTCTGCTGCCATCTCTTATGCCGAATACTGGTGTCTCTCTGCTGGGGTCTTGCATCAAGGACACACTCCATTCCTGTTTCCACATTTTAGCTATCTGTCAGAGCAGCACCCCATTCTCCCGGTACCATATTCTGTTTTGGTTACCTAGTGCTGCTCTGACAGAAATATACCATAAATGGAATGGCTTTAACAAACAGGAGTTTATTCTCTTACAATTTTGGAGGTTAGAAGTCTGAGTTCCAGGTGCCAGACTCTAGGAGCTGGGTGAAAGCCCCTTGACCTTGGACTTCAGTTCTGCCTCTTGCTTCCAGCCCACTGAAGCTAGAGGCATCGCTTCACTCAGGCAGCTGCTAGTTGCTGAGGCTGACAAACTCAAGGTGGACAAGTGAAAAGGCCTAGTTGATATTACCAAACCACACAGCAGGCCATTAATTCAAGTCCATTAAAAGTCCCAAGATCATCAGGGCAACATGGCAGGCTGCTGAACAAAGACTTGGCTGCATGCAGAGTTCAAGTGTGCCATCAGCAGGAGACCTTCCTCAAAGTTGCTTCTTATATACTGGAAGCAGCCCACATCCCTAAAGCAGCTGCTCAGCTGCTCCAATAGAGTCCACTATGGAGTTAATTACCAATCTC
>NW_006921780.1:6498425-6503812 GCF_000298275.1 Orycteropus afer afer
ATACACATATATATATATATATATATATATGTATATATATATATATGTGTGTGTGTGTGTATATATATTCTTCCATATTTTTAAATGAAAATGTGTATACTAAGTAAGCACAAGAATTGATGGAATACCCACTGAGATGTTTCAACAAATGAATGCAACACTGGAGAAACTTAGCCATATATGCCAGGAAATTTGAAAGACAGCCACCTGGCCAACTGACTGAAAGAGATACATATTTGTGCCCATTCCAAAGAAAGGTGATCCAACAGAATGTGGAAATTATCAAACAATATCATTAATATTACATGCAAGTAAAATTCTTCCATCAAGACAGACTCCCCTCGGCAATGCCCAAAGGCATGAGACTATGCCCCTAGCTCCCTTCAGGTTTGGAATTGAATTCACTCGTGTGGCTTCTAGCCAAATACTAGGCATATGGGATGAACATTTTCATCAGGTGGATACACTACTTGGAGTGATCAATCATGGGAGAACAGAAGGGCAGTGTATGCACAGGGGACAGCTCAGGGGGCAGGAGTGCATGGGAGGGAAGGACACAGGGAAGAGAGGAAGTGGGAAGAGAGATGTAACATTGTGGGGAATTGCTATCAATGTCACAAGTCAAAATGTGTATGAACTGCTATCTGGAAATGAATTTGCACTGTAAGCCTTCACCCAAATCACAATAAAAATTAAAAAAAAAAAAAAAAGGAAGAAAGAAAGAAATGGTGGTAGTTTACATCAACATGGTAGCAGTAGAGGTATTGCAAACTGGTTGGATTCTGAGTTTATTTTCAAGCTATGACTAATGTGATTTGTTGACAGAGTGGATAAGTGGTATTATAAGAAAGAGAAGAATCAAGGGTGACTCCAAGTTATTTTGTCTGAGGAACTGAAAGAATGAATTTGCTGTTCTCTGAATGGAAAAGACAGTAGGAAGAATAGAGAGAGGACCAGGAGCTTTTTCTGGACATGTTAAATTTGAGATGTTTATTAGTTCTCCAAGAGGATCTGCTTCTTTAAATAGTTGTATATTCCAGATAAATTGAAGAGAAAGGTCTGGGTTAGTGATATAAATTAGTGGCTCATTAACATATGGGTAGCATTTAAAGCCATAAAGCTACATGAGATCACCAAGGGAGTGAGCTCAGATAGAGAAAAGGGCCAAGTCCTAGGACATTCCAATGACTAAAGTGTGCAAAAAAGGAGGAAAAATCAATAAAGAAAACTGAGAAGAAGCCAAGTAGGAGAAAAACCAAAAGACTAGAGATTTGAAAGTCAAAGGTAGTGATGGGGGAATATTTCAAGAAGGGAGTGATTAACTATGTCAAATTCTATAAAAAAGCCTAGTAAGATAAAGACTAAGAATTGACCACTGGGTTTTGCAATGTAGAGATCACTGGTAACATGAACAAGAGATGTTTCAGTGAAGTGAGGGAGCAAAAGCCTGATTGGAGTGAGTCCAGGAGAGAAAAGGAGAAAAGGAATTGAAACAGCAAATATATGAGGACTTCCAGAGACAGTGGGGTAGGGAGAGAAGATGTAGCTTGAGGGGCATATGGGTCACACGATTTTGTTTAAGATGGCAGAAGTTATGAAAGGTTTGTGTTCTGATGAGAATAATCCAATAGAGAAAAAAAAAAAAAAACTAGCAGGCAAAGATCATTGTTAGAGTGGGAGAAAAGGGACGAGCTCTAGCACATAAGTAGAGAAGTGGCCTTGAATAGGAACTACAACAGATCATACACTGGGAAAGCAGAGCATATAGGCCCAAATGCAGACCAAGTGGGAACATATGTAAGGTGTCCCCTAATTGCTTCTGATTTTTCAGTAAAAATAGGTAACAAAGTCACCATCTAGGAGGACAAAGGAGAAGGTATTGAAGGAAGAAAGTGGAGGAAAAGAAGATATGAAATAATCATTTAGGAAACTAGGAGAGTGAATGAACTAACCAAAAAAACCAAACTCACTGCCATCGAGTCAGATCCGACTCATAGTGACCCCTACTTGGATTTCTGAGCCAATATCACTAAAGAAGTAGATTGCCCAACCTTCCTTCCAAGGAGTAGCTAATGGGTTTGAACCAACAGCCTTCTGGTTAGCAGTCAAATGCCTTAAGCACTACGCCACCAGAGCTTGCTGGGAAACATTAAGGCCCTGTGTAAGGTAGGAGGTCATGAATTTGAAGTCAGGCTAGGCAGCTGGGACATTTGCTTTTTTCCATCCACCTAACTAGGATGGAGAGTTAGATTTAACATAACAATGTTCCCCTTCCTCAAAATCCTATTAGTAGAGTTGCTATAACTGGACATTCTTCAGTCCTGAAACAGAGACACTCCTATAAACTCCTTGGTGCCCGTGGAGTATGTTTATTTATTTCACAATTTTGAGCATTTATTATTTCCCAAAATACAAGAACTGGATGCTTTCACAAATGTTCTCTTATCCACTCCTTGGAACAACTCAGTGGAGTACATAACATTATCTCCACTTTATAGATGCAAACATTTGTTGAATGACAGCCAGATATAGGGTGTAAACATGGCATAAGGGTGGCATCAGATCTCCTTTAACATCACCAGTGGGGAGGAGGATCAAGATCAACAACCCAAAGCTGATTCCTATGAGTGGAGGTCAGATATGCTGCCACCCTCCAACCTCTTCGCCAGTTCTGACACCAACTCCTCCCATGGCACTCTCTACTTCTCTGCTGGTTTCAGTAATTCATTGCAATAGCCACAAAGAACTCACAGACAATAATCACGATTACAGGGTATACTAGAGAAGTGACAGGTTACAATTCAGGATCAGAAATGACTAGATACAGTTCTTCAATCAGGACAGTTTCTTTTCAGCCATGCATGCTTCTCTCTGGCCTCAGCCTCTCGGCTCTGTGGCCCCTGGACCTCTGCCCTGCTCAGGCAAGTCTTACAAAGCTCTTTCAGCTCTGCTGATGGGTGCCCACAGAGGCACCCCACTCTGCCAGCAAAGCTCCTGTCCAAAGGCACTCAGCTTTCTCGCTCTGTGGGCCAAGAAGCCCATTGCTCGGTCTCATGACAGTCTTGGTTCTGCTGTCCCTGCTGCTGCAGTTTTCCTGCTGCTGCTGCTTGTCATCTCTTGCCATCCAGTGTCACAGCACTCTGTCTCCTGGATCGAGGGGTACAGTGCAGGGATGTTGGGTCTGAAGCACATACTACACTCCTGGCTCTTTTTTCTTAATGGTAATGAGATCCCCCTTTCTGTGCCTAGAATGGCTCACTTTTAAAAGCCTAGCAACATGTCAAAACTAACCAATCCCCACATTACGGTTCCATACAACTTATTTGCATGATCCCACCTCCACCAGAGTGCCATGCACATTATTTACATTATTAGCAAGCTATCTAATCCCCTTGGTGGACCATAAACACCTTCCATTTGCATAGTCCCACCCAGTCATCTGGTGGGAGTTACAAAGACTATGTGGCCAGAAGGGCCATAGTAAGTAATTCACTACACTGCATGAGTGTTCTATTTTAAGAAGCTTATGGTATCCAGTCCATGTTCTGTAAGTTATGCTGTTTGTACTCTATTTTGATACTCTTATTAAGCACTAACTTGTATTTGTATTCAGCACTGTTTCTTGGACTAAATGGGTATAAAGAAACACAAGATTTATTCATTCAACAAATGTCAGTACCTAATACATATCTGTATACGGGGCATGGAGGTGCATCCTCCAATCTCCTCTAACTTCACAAGGGACAAAGAGAATTACCATCAGCAGCCCAAGGCTGATTCCTATGAGGGCAAATTCAGACATGCTGCCAACCTCCAACTTCTTCACCAATTCTGACACCAGCCATCCCTCCCATGGCACTCAATTTCTCTGCTGGGTTCAATAATTCATTGCAATGGCCACACAGAACTCACAGACAATATTCATAATTATGGGATCTATCAGGGAAGCAACAGGTTATAATTCAGGTTCAGAAACACTCAGATCCTCTTGGAGAACTAATAAACATCTAAAACTTAACTTGTCCCAAAAAAGCTCCTGGTCCTCTCTCTACTCTTCCTGCTGTCTTTTCCACTCAGAGAATAGCAAATTAATTCAGTTCCTCAGACAAAATACCTTGGAGTCACCCTTAATTCTTCTCTTTCTCACAACACCACTTATCCACTCTGTCAACAAATCACATTAGTCATAGCTTGAAAATATACTCAGAATTCAACCACTTTGCAAAACGTCTACTGCTACCTTGTTGATGTAAACTACCATCATTTCTTTCTCTTTTCTTTTTTTTTTTTTTTAATTTTTATTGTGATTTGGGTGAAGGTTTACAGAGCAAATTCATTTTCAGATAGCAGTTCATACACATTTTGTCTCGTGACATTGACAGCAATTCCCCACAACGTTACATCTCTCTTCCCACTTCCTCCCGGTAGTTACCTCTTTCCTATGTCCTTCCCTCCCATGCACTCCTGCTGCCCCCTGAACTGTCCCTCTGTGCATACACTGCCCCTCTGTTCTCCCATGATTGATCACTCCAAGTAGTGTATCCACCTGTGGAAATGTTCATCCCATATGCCTGTCTATTATTTGGCTGGAAGCCACAGGAGTGAGTTCAATTCCAAACCTGAAGGATAGCTAAGGTGTATAGTCCCAGGGGTCTCACCAGGCTCTATCAGACCAGCAAACTTGGTCTTTTTTTTTTTTTTTTTTATGATTTTCAATTTTGTTCCACATTGTTCTCCTGCTCTATCCAGCATCGCCTACACAGCTCCCCCTCAGATGGTTGACCGTGGTAGCTGGGCACCATCTAGTTCTTCCGGTCTCATGGTCATATCAGCTGAGGATTGCATGGTCTACCAGTCTCTTGGACTAATTGTTTCCATGTGACTTTGGTTTTCTTCTTACTTCTTTGCTCTGGGTGAGGAAAGACCCATCGTTGTATCTAGATGGCTGCTTGCAAGCTTTTAAGATTCCAGTTGCTACTTACCAAAGTAGGATGTGGAACAATGTTTTTGTGTAGTATGTTATGCAAATTAAGCTTGATGTCCCCTGTGACCATGGTCCCAAGCCCACAGGTCCAACTACTCACTCTCTCCAGGTTGCTGGCTGTGGTCAAGAAGTCACCACAACCTTGTCCCTTGTCAGCTGTACTATAAACCTGGACATTCTTACAGCACACACAAATATGCTTGTAAAAACATCATCTGCCAACCCTATATAAGGTCATGGGAATACTACCCCCTGCCTGTTGTTGTTGTTATGTGCCGTCGAGTCAGACCCAACTCATAGCAACCCCTACTTGGGTTTCCGAGGCAGTATCACTATGGAAGTAGATTGCCCCATCTTCCTTCCAAGGAGTGGCTGGTGGGTTTGAACTGCCAGCCTTCTGGTT
>NW_006921780.1:6504404-6504958 GCF_000298275.1 Orycteropus afer afer
ATAATATCCATATGCCTACAAGGAAGACCCATTAGTACTATGATTATTCAAATTTATGTACCAATCACCAAAGCCAAAGATGAGGAAATTGAAGATTTTTATCAACTTCTGCAGTCTGAAATTTACCAAATGTACAATCAAGATGTGTTAATTATCACTGGTGACTGGAATGCAAAAGTTGGGAACAAAGAAGAATCACCAGTAGTTGGAGAATTTGGCCTCAGTGACAGAAATAATGCTGGAGATCACATGATAGAATTTTGCAAGACCAATGACTTATTCATTGCAAGTACCTTTTTTCAACAACACAGACGGTGGCTATACACATGGACTTTGCCAGATGGAGTACACAGGAATCAGACTGACTACATCTGTGGCAAGAGGTGATGGAAAACCTCAATATCTTCAGCCAAAACAAGGCCAGGAGCTGATTGTGGAACAGACCATCAACTCCTCATGTGCAAGTTCAACTTGAAGTTGAAGACAATTAAAACAAGTCCACGAGAGCCAAAATATGACCTTGAATATATCCCTCCTGAATTTAGAGACCATCT